>NW_027287949.1:0-35233 GCF_047511675.1 Marmota flaviventris
CAAACACTCTTTGTGCTAGCTGCTTGAAGCTTGACTCACTCAATTAGTTCCCGGTGTGCTCTCTGTGATTGGTTCCCTGGTGAAGTGGTCCTAAGTGGAGGCAAGGAACATTCGCTTTCCTAAGAAAGCATTTACCGAGCTTCAACAGAGCTCCGAGTTAACTGGAATCTCTGCAAGTATTTACTCACCTGATCTTGATGATACTTGTCAGGAAAGACGAGTTTACCAGTTGCACTTAGCTACCCAAATTTCGTTCTTCTAGGTTGAAAAGTTCGTTTGCAGGAACGCTTTTGAATGTTTAGGTTTCACTTCCTTTTCCCTTATAGGGATACATGCATCTGGAATTATACATCAAACACGGTTTAGGCTAGCTGCTTGAAACTGAAACTCACTCAACTAGTTCTCAGTGTGATCTCTATGCTTTGTTTTCTGTGGAAGTAACCCTAAGCAGAGGCAAGGGAAAGAAACTTTCATTGGAAAGCCTTTGCAGTGATTCCACAGAACTGTGAGTTTCCTGGATTCTCAGCAAATATTTTTTCACCCTAACTTGTTGTGACTCGACAGCAAAGATAAGTAGACCGGTTGCATTTGGCTGCCCAAATTTAGATGTTCTAGGTTGAATAGTTCGTTTGCAGGAACACTTTGAAATTGGAGGTTTCACTTCATTTTCCCCTATAGGGATACATGCATTTGGAACTCTAACTCAAACGCGGTTGGTACTAGCTGCATGCAAGTTGACTCACTCAGTTAGTTCTCAGTGCACTCTCTATGCTTTGTTTCCTGTTGAAGTAGCCCTAAGCAGAGGCAAGGAAAATATACTTTCATTTGAAAGTGTTTGCAGAGCTTCCACAGAACTCTGAGTTTACTGGAATCTCAGCAACATTTTTTCACCCGATCTTGATGATACTTGGCAGCAAAGATGAGTATACCGGTTTCACTTGGGTGCCCAAATTTCGTTCTTCAGGGTTGAAGCGTTCGTTTGCAGGAGCACTTTGAATTTTAAGTTTCACTTCCTTTGCCCTTATGGGGATACATGCATTTGGAACTGTATATCCAACACGGTTTGTGCTAGCTTCTTCAAACTTGACTCACTCAATTCGTTCTCGGTGTGCTCTCTAGGCTTTGTTCCCGGTGGTAGTAGCTCTAAGCGGAGGCAAGGAACATACACTTTCATTTGAAAGCATTTGCAAAGCTTGCACAGAACTCTGAGTTTACCGGAATCTCAGCAAATGTTTATTCACCCGAACTTGTTGATACTTGGTAGAAAAAATGTGTATACCAGTTGCTCTTGGCAGCACAAATTCTGTTCTGCTAGGCTGAATCATTCCTTTGCAGGATGACTTGGATTAGTTAGGTTTTACTACATTTTCCCCTATAGGGATACATGCTTTTGGAAATCGAAATCAAACACGGTTTGTGCTAGCTGCTTGAAAATTGACTCACTGAATGAATTCTCATTGTGCTCTCTATGCTTTGTTACCGGTTTATGTACACCGAAGCAGAGCAGAGAAAAATAAACTTTCATTTGAAAGTGTTTGTAGAGCATCCACAGAACAGAGTTTACTGGACTCTCAGCAAATATTTTTTCACCCGATCTTGTTGATACTTGGCAGCAAAACTGAGTAGATGAGTTGCACTTGGCAGCCCAAATTTCGTCATCTTATGTTGAAGAGTTCCTTTGCAGGAACACTTTGAATTTTCAGGTTTAACTTCTTTTTTCCCTGTAGGAATACATGCATTTGGAATGCTCAATCAAACACAGTTTGTGATACCTGTTTGAAACTTGGCCCACTCAATGACTTCTCAGTGGCTCTTTATGCATTGTCCCCTGCTGAAGTATCCCCCAGCAGAGGCAAGGAAAATACACTTTCTTATGTAAGTGTTTGCAGAGCTTCCACAAAACTCCCAAGTTTACCGGAATTTCAGCGAATCTTTTTTCACTTGATCTTGTTGATACTAGGTAAGAAAGATGAGCATACCAGTTGCATTTGGCTGCCAAAATTTCGTTCTTCTACGTTGAAACATTGGCTTTCAGGAAGACATGGAATTTTGGGGGTTTCTCTTCATTTTAACCTATAGGAATACATGCATTTGGAACGCTAAATCAAACACTCTTTGTGCTAGCTGCTTGAAGCTTGACTCACTCAATTAGTTCCCGGTGTGCTCTCTGTGATTGGTTCCCTGGTGAAGTGGTCCTAAGTGGAGGCAAGGAACATTCGCTTTCCTAAGAAAGCATTTACCGAGCTTCAACAGAGCTCCGAGTTAACTGGAATCTCTGCAAGTATTTACTCACCTGATCTTGATGATACTTGTCAGGAAAGACGAGTTTACCAGTTGCACTTAGCTACCCAAATTTCGTTCTTCTAGGTTGAAAAGTTCGTTTGCAGGAACGCTTTTGAATGTTTAGGTTTCACTTCCTTTTCCCTTATAGGGATACATGCATCTGGAATTATACATCAAACACGGTTTATGCTAGCTGCTTGAAACTGAAACTCACTCAACTAGTTCTCAGTGTGATCTCTATGCTTTGTTTTCTGTGGAAGTAACCCTAAGCAGAGGCAAGGGAAAGAAACTTTCATTGGAAAGCCTTTGCAGTGATTCCACAGAACTGTGAGTTTCCTGGATTCTCAGCAAATATTTTTTCACCCTAACTTGTTGTGACTCGACAGCAAAGATAAGTAGACCGGTTGCATTTGGCTGCCCAAATTTAGATGTTCTAGGTTGAATAGTTCGTTTGCAGGAACACTTTGAAATTGGAGGTTTCACTTCATTTTCCCCTATAGGGATACATGCATTTGGAACTCTAACTCAAACGCGGTTGGTACTAGCTGCATGCAAGTTGACTCACTCAGTTAGTTCTCAGTGCACTCTCTATGCTTTGTTTCCTGTTGAAGTAGCCCTAAGCAGAGGCAAGGAAAATATACTTTCATTTGAAAGTGTTTGCAGAGCTTCCACAGAACTCTGAGTTTACTGGAATCTCAGCAACATTTTTTCACCCGATCTTGATGATACTTGGCAGCAAAGATGAGTATACCGGTTTCACTTGGCTGCCCAAATTTCGTTCTTCAGGGTTGAAGCGTTCGTTTGCAGGAGCACTTTGAATTTTAAGTTTCACTTCCTTTGCCCTTATGGGGATACATGCATTTGGAACTGTATATCCAACACGGTTTGTGCTAGCTTCTTCAAACTTGACTCACTCAATTCGTTCTCGGTGTGCTCTCTAGGCTTTGTTCCCTGTGGTAGTAGCTCTAAGCGGAGGCCAGGAACATACACTTTCATTTGAAAGCATTTGCAAAGCTTGCACAGAACTCTGAGTTGACTGGAATCTCAGCAAATGTTTATTCACCCGAACTTGTTGATACTTGGTAGAAAAAATGTGTATACCAGTTGCTCTTGGCAGCACAAATTCTGTTCTGCTAGGCTGAATCATTCCTTTGCAGGATGACTTGGATTAGTTAGGTTTTACTACATTTTCCCCTATAGGGATCCATGCTTTTGGAAATCGAAATCAAACACGGTTTGTGCTAGCTGCTTGAAAATTGACTCACTGAATGAATTCTCATTGTGCTCTCTATGCTTTGTTACCGGTTTACGTACACCGAAGCAGAGCAGAGAAAAATAAACTTTCATTTGAAAGTGTTTGTAGAGCATCCACAGAACAGAGTTTACTGGACTCTCAGCAAATATTTTTTCACCCGATCTTGTTGATACTTGGCAGCAAAACTGAGTAGATGAGTTGCACTTGGCAGCCCAAATTTCGTCATCTTATGTTGAAGAGTTCCTTTGCAGGAACACTTTGAATTTTCAGGTTTAACTTCTTTTTTCCCTGTAGGAATACATGCATTTGGAATGCTCAATCAAACACAGTTTGTGATACCTGTTTGAAACTTGGCCCACTCAATGACTTCTCAGTGGCTCTTTATGCATTGTCCCCTGCTGAAGTATCCCCCAGCAGAGGCAAGGAAAATACACTTTCTTATGTAAGTGTTTGCAGAGCTTCCACAAAACTCCCAAGTTTACTGGAATTTCAGCGAATCTTTTTTCACTTGATCTTGTTGATACTAGGTAAGAAAGATGAGCATACCAGTTGCATTTGGCTGCCAAAATTTCGTTCTTCTACGTTGAAACATTGGCTTTCAGGAAGACATGGAATTTTGGGGGTTTCTCTTCATTTTAACCTATAGGAATACATGCATTTGGAACGCTAAATCAAACACTCTTTGTGCTAGCTGCTTGAAGCTTGACTCACTCAATTAGTTCCCGGTGTGCTCTCTGTGATTGGTTCCCTGGTGAAGTGGTCCTAAGTGGAGGCAAGGAACATTCGCTTTCCTAAGAAAGCATTTACCGAGCTTCAACAGAGCTCCGAGTTAACTGGAATCTCTGCAAGTATTTACTCACCTGATCTTGATGATACTTGTCAGGAAAGACGAGTTTACCAGTTGCACTTAGCTACCCAAATTTCGTTCTTCTAGGTTGAAAAGTTCGTTTGCAGGAACGCTTTTGAATGTTTAGGTTTCACTTCCTTTTCCCTTATAGGGATACATGCATCTGGAATTATACATCAAACACGGTTTAGGCTAGCTGCTTGAAACTGAAACTCACTCAACTAGTTCTCAGTGTGATCTCTATGCTTTGTTTTCTGTGGAAGTAACCCTAAGCAGAGGCAAGGGAAAGAAACTTTCATTGGAAAGCCTTTGCAGTGATTCCACAGAACTGTGAGTTTCCTGGATTCTCAGCAAATATTTTTTCACCCTAACTTGTTGTGACTCGACAGCAAAGATAAGTAGACCGGTTGCATTTGGCTGCCCAAATTTAGATGTTCTAGGTTGAATAGTTCGTTTGCAGGAACACTTTGAAATTGGAGGTTTCACTTCATTTTCCCCTATAGGGATACATGCATTTGGAACTCTAACTCAAACGCGGTTGGTACTAGCTGCATGCAAGTTGACTCACTCAGTTAGTTCTCAGTGCACTCTCTATGCTTTGTTTCCTGTTGAAGTAGCCCTAAGCAGAGGCAAGGAAAATATACTTTCATTTGAAAGTGTTTGCAGAGCTTCCACAGAACTCTGAGTTTACTGGAATCTCAGCAACATTTTTTCACCCGATCTTGATGATACTTGGCAGCAAAGATGAGTATACCGGTTTCACTTGGGTGCCCAAATTTCGTTCTTCAGGGTTGAAGCGTTCGTTTGCAGGAGCACTTTGAATTTTAAGTTTCACTTCCTTTGCCCTTATGGGGATACATGCATTTGGAACTGTATATCCAACACGGTTTGTGCTAGCTTCTTCAAACTTGACTCACTCAATTCGTTCTCGGTGTGCTCTCTAGGCTTTGTTCCCGGTGGTAGTAGCTCTAAGCGGAGGCAAGGAACATACACTTTCATTTGAAAGCATTTGCAAAGCTTGCACAGAACTCTGAGTTTACCGGAATCTCAGCAAATGTTTATTCACCCGAACTTGTTGATACTTGGTAGAAAAAATGTGTATACCAGTTGCTCTTGGCAGCACAAATTCTGTTCTGCTAGGCTGAATCATTCCTTTGCAGGATGACTTGGATTAGTTAGGTTTTACTACATTTTCCCCTATAGGGATCCATGCTTTTGGAAATCGAAATCAAACACGGTTTGTGCTAGCTGCTTGAAAATTGACTCACTGAATGAATTCTCATTGTGCTCTCTATGCTTTGTTACCGGTTTATGTACACCGAAGCAGAGCAGAGAAAAATAAACTTTCATTTGAAAGTGTTTGTAGAGCATCCACAGAACAGAGTTTACTGGACTCTCAGCAAATATTTTTTCACCCGATCTTGTTGATACTTGGCAGCAAAACTGAGTAGATGAGTTGCACTTGGCAGCCCAAATTTCGTCATCTTATGTTGAAGAGTTCCTTTGCAGGAACACTTTGAATTTTCAGGTTTAACTTCTTTTTTCCCTATAGGAATACATGCATTTGGAATGCTCAATCAAACACAGTTTGTGATACCTGTTTGAAACTTGGCCCACTCAATGACTTCTCAGTGACTCTTTATGCATTGTCCCCTGCTGAAGTATCCCCCAGCAGAGGCAAGGAAAATACACTTTCTTATGTAAGTGTTTGCAGAGCTTCCACAAAACTCCCAAGTTTACTGGAATTTCAGCGAATCTTTTTTCACTTGATCTTGTTGATACTAGGTAAGAAAGATGAGCATACCAGTTGCATTTGGCTGCCAAAATTTCGTTCTTCTACGTTGAAACATTTGCTTTCAGGAAGACATGGAATTTTGGGGGTTTCTCTTCATTTTAACCTATAGGAATACATGCATTTGGAACGCTAAATCAAACACTCTTTGTGCTAGCTGCTTGAAGCTTGACTCACTCAATTAGTTCCCGGTGTGCTCTCTGTGATTGGTTCCCTGGTGAAGTGGTCCTAAGTGGAGGCAAGGAACATTCGCTTTCCTAAGAAAGCATTTACCGAGCTTCAACAGAGCTCCGAGTTAACTGGAATCTCTGCAAGTATTTACTCACCTGATCTTGATGATACTTGTCAGGAAAGACGAGTTTACCAGTTGCACTTAGCTACCCAAATTTCGTTCTTCTAGGTTGAAAAGTTCGTTTGCAGGAACGCTTTTGAATGTTTAGGTTTCACTTCCTTTTCCCTTATAGGGATACATGCATCTGGAATTATACATCAAACACGGTTTAGGCTAGCTGCTTGAAACTGAAACTCACTCAACTAGTTCTCAGTGTGATCTCTATGCTTTGTTTTCTGTGGAAGTAACCCTAAGCAGAGGCAAGGGAAAGAAACTTTCATTGGAAAGCCTTTGCAGTGATTCCACAGAACTGTGAGTTTCCTGGATTCTCAGCAAATATTTTTTCACCCTAACTTGTTGTGACTCGACAGCAAAGATAAGTAGACCGGTTGCATTTGGCTGCCCAAATTTAGATGTTCTAGGTTGAATAGTTCGTTTGCAGGAACACTTTGAAATTGGAGGTTTCACTTCATTTTCCCCTATAGGGATACATGCATTTGGAACTCTAACTCAAACGCGGTTGGTACTAGCTGCATGCAAGTTGACTCACTCAGTTAGTTCTCAGTGCACTCTCTATGCTTTGTTTCCTGTTGAAGTAGCCCTAAGCAGAGGCAAGGAAAATATACTTTCATTTGAAAGTGTTTGCAGAGCTTCCACAGAACTCTGAGTTTACTGGAATCTCAGCAACATTTTTTCACCCGATCTTGATGATACTTGGCAGCAAAGATGAGTATACCGGTTTCACTTGGCTGCCCAAATTTCGTTCTTCAGGGTTGAAGCGTTCGTTTGCAGGAGCACTTTGAATTTTAAGTTTCACTTCCTTTGCCCTTATGGGGATACATGCATTTGGAACTGTATATCCAACACGGTTTGTGCTAGCTTCTTCAAACTTGACTCACTCAATTCGTTCTCGGTGTGCTCTCTAGGCTTTGTTCCCGGTGGTAGTAGCTCTAAGCGGAGGCAAGGAACATACACTTTCATTTGAAAGCATTTGCAAAGCTTGCACAGAACTCTGAGTTTACCGGAATCTCAGCAAATGTTTATTCACCCGAACTTGTTGATACTTGGTAGAAAAAATGTGTATACCAGTTGCTCTTGGCAGCACAAATTCTGTTCTGCTAGGCTGAATCATTCCTTTGCAGGATGACTTGGATTAGTTAGGTTTTACTACATTTTCCCCTATAGGGATCCATGCTTTTGGAAATCGAAATCAAACACGGTTTGTGCTAGCTGCTTGAAAATTGACTCACTGAATGAATTCTCATTGTGCTCTCTATGCTTTGTTACCGGTTTATGTACACCGAAGCAGAGCAGAGAAAAATAAACTTTCATTTGAAAGTGTTTGTAGAGCATCCACAGAACAGAGTTTACTGGACTCTCAGCAAATATTTTTTCACCCGATCTTGTTGATACTTGGCAGCAAAACTGAGTAGATGAGTTGCACTTGGCAGCCCAAATTTCGTCATCTTATGTTGAAGAGTTCCTTTGCAGGAACACTTTGAATTTTCAGGTTTAACTTCTTTTTTCCCTATAGGAATACATGCATTTGGAATGCTCAATCAAACACAGTTTGTGATACCTGTTTGAAACTTGGCCCACTCAATGACTTCTCAGTGACTCTTTATGCATTGTCCCCTGCTGAAGTATCCCCCAGCAGAGGCAAGGAAAATACACTTTCTTATGTAAGTGTTTGCAGAGCTTCCACAAAACTCCCAAGTTTACTGGAATTTCAGCGAATCTTTTTTCACTTGATCTTGTTGATACTAGGTAAGAAAGATGAGCATACCAGTTGCATTTGGCTGCCAAAATTTCGTTCTTCTACGTTGAAACATTTGCTTTCAGGAAGACATGGAATTTTGGGGGTTTCTCTTCATTTTAACCTATAGGAATACATGCATTTGGAACGCTAAATCAAACACTCTTTGTGCTAGCTGCTTGAAGCTTGACTCACTCAATTAGTTCCCGGTGTGCTCTCTGTGATTGGTTCCCTGGTGAAGTGGTCCTAAGTGGAGGCAAGGAACATTCGCTTTCCTAAGAAAGCATTTACCGAGCTTCAACAGAGCTCCGAGTTAACTGGAATCTCTGCAAGTATTTACTCACCTGATCTTGATGATACTTGTCAGGAAAGACGAGTTTACCAGTTGCACTTAGCTACCCAAATTTCGTTCTTCTAGGTTGAAAAGTTCGTTTGCAGGAACGCTTTTGAATGTTTAGGTTTCACTTCCTTTTCCCTTATAGGGATACATGCATCTGGAATTATACATCAAACACGGTTTAGGCTAGCTGCTTGAAACTGAAACTCACTCAACTAGTTCTCAGTGTGATCTCTATGCTTTGTTTTCTGTGGAAGTAACCCTAAGCAGAGGCAAGGGAAAGAAACTTTCATTGGAAAGCCTTTGCAGTGATTCCACAGAACTGTGAGTTTCCTGGATTCTCAGCAAATATTTTTTCACCCTAACTTGTTGTGACTCGACAGCAAAGATAAGTAGACCGGTTGCATTTGGCTGCCCAAATTTAGATGTTCTAGGTTGAATAGTTCGTTTGCAGGAACACTTTGAAATTGGAGGTTTCACTTCATTTTCCCCTATAGGGATACATGCATTTGGAACTCTAACTCAAACGCGGTTGGTACTAGCTGCATGCAAGTTGACTCACTCAGTTAGTTCTCAGTGCACTCTCTATGCTTTGTTTCCTGTTGAAGTAGCCCTAAGCAGAGGCAAGGAAAATATACTTTCATTTGAAAGTGTTTGCAGAGCTTCCACAGAACTCTGAGTTTACTGGAATCTCAGCAACATTTTTTCACCCGATCTTGATGATACTTGGCAGCAAAGATGAGTATACCGGTTTCACTTGGCTGCCCAAATTTCGTTCTTCAGGGTTGAAGCGTTCGTTTGCAGGAGCACTTTGAATTTTAAGTTTCACTTCCTTTTCCCTTATGGGGATACATGCATGTGGAACTGTATATCCAACACGGTTTGTGCTAGCTTCTTCAAACTTGACTCACTCAATTCGTTCTCAGTGTGCTCTCTAGGCTTTTTTCCCGGTGGTAGTAGCTCTAAGCGGAGGCAAGGAACATACACTTTCATTTGAAAGCATTTGCAAAGCTTGCACAGAACTCTGAGTTTACCGGAATCTCAGCAAATGTTTATTCACCCGAACTTGTTGATACTTGGTAGAAAAAATGTGTATACCAGTTGCTCTTGGCAGCACAAATTCTGTTCTGCTAGGCTGAATCATTCCTTTGCAGGATGACTTGGATTAGTTAGGTTTTACTACATTTTCCCCTATAGGGATCCATGCTTTTGGAAATCGAAATCAAACACGGTTTGTGCTAGCTGCTTGAAAATTGACTCACTGAATGAATTCTCATTGTGCTCTCTATGCTTTGTTACCGGTTTATGTACACCGAAGCAGAGCAGAGAAAAATAAACTTTCATTTGAAAGTGTTTGTAGAGCATCCACAGAACAGAGTTTACTGGACTCTCAGCAAATATTTTTTCACCCGATCTTGTTGATACTTGGCAGCAAAACTGAGTAGATGAGTTGCACTTGGCAGCCCAAATTTCGTCATCTTATGTTGAAGAGTTCCTTTGCAGGAACACTTTGAATTTTCAGGTTTAACTTCTTTTTTCCCTATAGGAATACATGCATTTGGAATGCTCAATCAAACACAGTTTGTGATACCTGTTTGAAACTTGGCCCACTCAATGACTTCTCAGTGACTCTTTATGCATTGTCCCCTGCTGAAGTATCCCCCAGCAGAGGCAAGGAAAATACACTTTCTTATGTAAGTGTTTGCAGAGCTTCCACAAAACTCCCAAGTTTACTGGAATTTCAGCGAATCTTTTTTCACTTGATCTTGTTGATACTAGGTAAGAAAGATGAGCATACCAGTTGCATTTGGCTGCCAAAATTTCGTTCTTCTACGTTGAAACATTGGCTTTCAGGAAGACATGGAATTTTGGGGGTTTCTCTTCATTTTAACCTATAGGAATACATGCATTTGGAACGCTAAATCAAACACTCTTTGTGCTAGCTGCTTGAAGCTTGACTCACTCAATTAGTTCCCGGTGTGCTCTCTGTGATTGGTTCCCTGGTGAAGTGGTCCTAAGTGGAGGCAAGGAACATTCGCTTTCCTAAGAAAGCATTTACCGAGCTTCAACAGAGCTCCGAGTTAACTGGAATCTCTGCAAGTATTTACTCACCTGATCTTGATGATACTTGTCAGGAAAGACGAGTTTACCAGTTGCACTTAGCTACCCAAATTTCGTTCTTCTAGGTTGAAAAGTTCGTTTGCAGGAACGCTTTTGAATGTTTAGGTTTCACTTCCTTTTCCCTTATAGGGATACATGCATCTGGAATTATACATCAAACACGGTTTAGGCTAGCTGCTTGAAACTGAAACTCACTCAACTAGTTCTCAGTGTGATCTCTATGCTTTGTTTTCTGTGGAAGTAACCCTAAGCAGAGGCAAGGGAAAGAAACTTTCATTGGAAAGCCTTTGCAGTGATTCCACAGAACTGTGAGTTTCCTGGATTCTCAGCAAATATTTTTTCACCCTAACTTGTTGTGACTCGACAGCAAAGATAAGTAGACCGGTTGCATTTGGCTGCCCAAATTTAGATGTTCTAGGTTGAATAGTTCGTTTGCAGGAACACTTTGAAATTGGAGGTTTCACTTCATTTTCCCCTATAGGGATACATGCATTTGGAACTCTAACTCAAACGCGGTTGGTACTAGCTGCATGCAAGTTGACTCACTCAGTTAGTTCTCAGTGCACTCTCTATGCTTTGTTTCCTGTTGAAGTAGCCCTAAGCAGAGGCAAGGAAAATATACTTTCATTTGAAAGTGTTTGCAGAGCTTCCACAGAACTCTGAGTTTACTGGAATCTCAGCAACATTTTTTCACCCGATCTTGATGATACTTGGCAGCAAAGATGAGTATACCGGTTTCACTTGGCTGCCCAAATTTCGTTCTTCAGGGTTGAAGCGTTCGTTTGCAGGAGCACTTTGAATTTTAAGTTTCACTTCCTTTGCCCTTATGGGGATACATGCATTTGGAACTGTATATCCAACACGGTTTGTGCTAGCTTCTTCAAACTTGACTCACTCAATTCGTTCTCGGTGTGCTCTCTAGGCTTTGTTCCCGGTGGTAGTAGCTCTAAGCGGAGGCAAGGAACATACACTTTCATTTGAAAGCATTTGCAAAGCTTGCACAGAACTCTGAGTTTACCGGAATCTCAGCAAATGTTTATTCACCCGAACTTGTTGATACTTGGTAGAAAAAATGTGTATACCAGTTGCTCTTGGCAGCACAAATTCTGTTCTGCTAGGCTGAATCATTCCTTTGCAGGATGACTTGGATTAGTTAGGTTTTACTACATTTTCCCCTATAGGGATCCATGCTTTTGGAAATCGAAATCAAACACGGTTTGTGCTAGCTGCTTGAAAATTGACTCACTGAATGAATTCTCATTGTGCTCTCTATGCTTTGTTACCGGTTTATGTACACCGAAGCAGAGCAGAGAAAAATAAACTTTCATTTGAAAGTGTTTGTAGAGCATCCACAGAACAGAGTTTACTGGACTCTCAGCAAATATTTTTTCACCCGATCTTGTTGATACTTGGCAGCAAAACTGAGTAGATGAGTTGCACTTGGCAGCCCAAATTTCGTCATCTTATGTTGAAGAGTTCCTTTGCAGGAACACTTTGAATTTTCAGGTTTAACTTCTTTTTTCCCTATAGGAATACATGCATTTGGAATGCTCAATCAAACACAGTTTGTGATACCTGTTTGAAACTTGGCCCACTCAATGACTTCTCAGTGACTCTTTATGCATTGTCCCCTGCTGAAGTATCCCCCAGCAGAGGCAAGGAAAATACACTTTCTTATGTAAGTGTTTGCAGAGCTTCCACAAAACTCCCAAGTTTACTGGAATTTCAGCGAATCTTTTTTCACTTGATCTTGTTGATACTAGGTAAGAAAGATGAGCATACCAGTTGCATTTGGCTGCCAAAATTTCGTTCTTCTACGTTGAAACATTTGCTTTCAGGAAGACATGGAATTTTGGGGGTTTCTCTTCATTTTAACCTATAGGAATACATGCATTTGGAACGCTAAATCAAACACTCTTTGTGCTAGCTGCTTGAAGCTTGACTCACTCAATTAGTTCCCCGGTGTGCTCTCTGTGATTGGTTCCCTGGTGAAGTGGTCCTAAGTGGAGGCAAGGAACATTCGCTTTCCTAAGAAAGCATTTACCGAGCTTCAACAGAGCTCCGAGTTAACTGGAATCTCTGCAAGTATTTACTCACCTGATCTTGATGATACTTGTCAGGAAAGACGAGTTTACCAGTTGCACTTAGCTACCCAAATTTCGTTCTTCTAGGTTGAAAAGTTCGTTTGCAGGAACGCTTTTGAATGTTTAGGTTTCACTTCCTTTTCCCTTATAGGGATACATGCATCTGGAATTATACATCAAACACGGTTTAGGCTAGCTGCTTGAAACTGAAACTCACTCAACTAGTTCTCAGTGTGATCTCTATGCTTTGTTTTCTGTGGAAGTAACCCTAAGCAGAGGCAAGGGAAAGAAACTTTCATTGGAAAGCCTTTGCAGTGATTCCACAGAACTGTGAGTTTCCTGGATTCTCAGCAAATATTTTTTCACCCTAACTTGTTGTGACTCGACAGCAAAGATAAGTAGACCGGTTGCATTTGGCTGCCCAAATTTAGATGTTCTAGGTTGAATAGTTCGTTTGCAGGAACACTTTGAAATTGGAGGTTTCACTTCATTTTCCCCTATAGGGATACATGCATTTGGAACTCTAACTCAAACGCGGTTGGTACTAGCTGCATGCAAGTTGACTCACTCAGTTAGTTCTCAGTGCACTCTCTATGCTTTGTTTCCTGTTGAAGTAGCCCTAAGCAGAGGCAAGGAAAATATACTTTCATTTGAAAGTGTTTGCAGAGCTTCCACAGAACTCTGAGTTTACTGGAATCTCAGCAACATTTTTTCACCCGATCTTGATGATACTTGGCAGCAAAGATGAGTATACCGGTTTCACTTGGCTGCCCAAATTTCGTTCTTCAGGGTTGAAGCGTTCGTTTGCAGGAGCACTTTGAATTTTAAGTTTCACTTCCTTTTCCCTTATGGGGATACATGCATGTGGAACTGTATATCCAACACGGTTTGTGCTAGCTTCTTCAAACTTGACTCACTCAATTCGTTCTCAGTGTGCTCTCTAGGCTTTGTTCCCGGTGGTAGTAGCTCTAAGCGGAGGCAAGGAACATACACTTTCATTTGAAAGCATTTGCAAAGCTTGCACAGAACTCTGAGTTTACCGGAATCTCAGCAAATGTTTATTCACCCGAACTTGTTGATACTTGGTAGAAAAAATGTGTATACCAGTTGCTCTTGGCAGCACAAATTCTGTTCTGCTAGGCTGAATCATTCCTTTGCAGGATGACTTGGATTAGTTAGGTTTTACTACATTTTCCCCTATAGGGATACATGCTTTTGGAAATCGAAATCAAACACGGTTTGTGCTAGCTGCTTGAAAATTGACTCACTGAATGAATTCTCATTGTGCTCTCTATGCTTTGTTACCGGTTTATGTACACCGAAGCAGAGCAGAGAAAAATAAACTTTCATTTGAAAGTGTTTGTAGAGCATCCACAGAACAGAGTTTACTGGACTCTCAGCAAATATTTTTTCACCCGATCTTGTTGATACTTGGCAGCAAAACTGAGTAGATGAGTTGCACTTGGCAGCCCAAATTTCGTCATCTTATGTTGAAGAGTTCCTTTGCAGGAACACTTTGAATTTTCAGGTTTAACTTCTTTTTTCCCTATAGGAATACATGCATTTGGAATGCTCAATCAAACACAGTTTGTGATACCTGTTTGAAACTTGGCCCACTCAATGACTTCTCAGTGACTCTTTATGCATTGTCCCCTGCTGAAGTATCCCCCAGCAGAGGCAAGGAAAATACACTTTCTTATGTAAGTGTTTGCAGAGCTTCCACAAAACTCCCAAGTTTACTGGAATTTCAGCGAATCTTTTTTCACTTGATCTTGTTGATACTAGGTAAGAAAGATGAGCATACCAGTTGCATTTGGCTGCCAAAATTTCGTTCTTCTACGTTGAAACATTTGCTTTCAGGAAGACATGGAATTTTGGGGGTTTCTCTTCATTTTAACCTATAGGAATACATGCATTTGGAACGCTAAATCAAACACTCTTTGTGCTAGCTGCTTGAAGCTTGACTCACTCAATTAGTTCCCGGTGTGCTCTCTGTGATTGGTTCCCTGGTGAAGTGGTCCTAAGTGGAGGCAAGGAACATTCGCTTTCCTAAGAAAGCATTTACCGAGCTTCAACAGAGCTCCGAGTTAACTGGAATCTCTGCAAGTATTTACTCACCTGATCTTGATGATACTTGTCAGGAAAGACGAGTTTACCAGTTGCACTTAGCTACCCAAATTTCGTTCTTCTAGGTTGAAAAGTTCGTTTGCAGGAACGCTTTTGAATGTTTAGGTTTCACTTCCTTTTCCCTTATAGGGATACATGCATCTGGAATTATACATCAAACACGGTTTAGGCTAGCTGCTTGAAACTGAAACTCACTCAACTAGTTCTCAGTGTGATCTCTATGCTTTGTTTTCTGTGGAAGTAACCCTAAGCAGAGGCAAGGGAAAGAAACTTTCATTGGAAAGCCTTTGCAGTGATTCCACAGAACTGTGAGTTTCCTGGATTCTCAGCAAATATTTTTTCACCCTAACTTGTTGTGACTCGACAGCAAAGATAAGTAGACCGGTTGCATTTGGCTGCCCAAATTTAGATGTTCTAGGTTGAATAGTTCGTTTGCAGGAACACTTTGAAATTGGAGGTTTCACTTCATTTTCCCCTATAGGGATACATGCATTTGGAACTCTAACTCAAACGCGGTTGGTACTAGCTGCATGCAAGTTGACTCACTCAGTTAGTTCTCAGTGCACTCTCTATGCTTTGTTTCCTGTTGAAGTAGCCCTAAGCAGAGGCAAGGAAAATATACTTTCATTTGAAAGTGTTTGCAGAGCTTCCACAGAACTCTGAGTTTACTGGAATCTCAGCAACATTTTTTCACCCGATCTTGATGATACTTGGCAGCAAAGATGAGTATACCGGTTTCACTTGGCTGCCCAAATTTCGTTCTTCAGGGTTGAAGCGTTCGTTTGCAGGAGCACTTTGAATTTTAAGTTTCACTTCCTTTTCCCTTATGGGGATACATGCATGTGGAACTGTATATCCAACACGGTTTGTGCTAGCTTCTTCAAACTTGACTCACTCAATTCGTTCTCAGTGTGCTCTCTAGGCTTTGTTCCCGGTGGTAGTAGCTCTAAGCGGAGGCAAGGAACATACACTTTCATTTGAAAGCATTTGCAAAGCTTGCACAGAACTCTGAGTTTACCGGAATCTCAGCAAATGTTTATTCACCCGAACTTGTTGATACTTGGTAGAAAAAATGTGTATACCAGTTGCTCTTGGCAGCACAAATTCTGTTCTGCTAGGCTGAATCATTCCTTTGCAGGATGACTTGGATTAGTTAGGTTTTACTACATTTTCCCCTATAGGGATCCATGCTTTTGGAAATCGAAATCAAACACGGTTTGTGCTAGCTGCTTGAAAATTGACTCACTGAATGAATTCTCATTGTGCTCTCTATGCTTTGTTACCGGTTTATGTACACCGAAGCAGAGCAGAGAAAAATAAACTTTCATTTGAAAGTGTTTGTAGAGCATCCACAGAACAGAGTTTACTGGACTCTCAGCAAATATTTTTTCACCCGATCTTGTTGATACTTGGCAGCAAAACTGAGTAGATGAGTTGCACTTGGCAGCCCAAATTTCGTCATCTTATGTTGAAGAGTTCCTTTGCAGGAACACTTTGAATTTTCAGGTTTAACTTCTTTTTTCCCTATAGGAATACATGCATTTGGAATGCTCAATCAAACACAGTTTGTGATACCTGTTTGAAACTTGGCCCACTCAATGACTTCTCAGTGACTCTTTATGCATTGTCCCCTGCTGAAGTATCCCCCAGCAGAGGCAAGGAAAATACACTTTCTTATGTAAGTGTTTGCAGAGCTTCCACAAAACTCCCAAGTTTACTGGAATTTCAGCGAATCTTTTTTCACTTGATCTTGTTGATACTAGGTAAGAAAGATGAGCATACCAGTTGCATTTGGCTGCCAAAATTTCGTTCTTCTACGTTGAAACATTTGCTTTCAGGAAGACATGGAATTTTGGGGGTTTCTCTTCATTTTAACCTATAGGAATACATGCATTTGGAACGCTAAATCAAACACTCTTTGTGCTAGCTGCTTGAAGCTTGACTCACTCAATTAGTTCCCGGTGTGCTCTCTGTGATTGGTTCCCTGGTGAAGTGGTCCTAAGTGGAGGCAAGGAACATTCGCTTTCCTAAGAAAGCATTTACCGAGCTTCAACAGAGCTCCGAGTTAACTGGAATCTCTGCAAGTATTTACTCACCTGATCTTGATGATACTTGTCAGGAAAGACGAGTTTACCAGTTGCACTTAGCTACCCAAATTTCGTTCTTCTAGGTTGAAAAGTTCGTTTGCAGGAACGCTTTTGAATGTTTAGGTTTCACTTCCTTTTCCCTTATAGGGATACATGCATCTGGAATTATACATCAAACACGGTTTATGCTAGCTGCTTGAAACTGAAACTCACTCAACTAGTTCTCAGTGTGATCTCTATGCTTTGTTTTCTGTGGAAGTAACCCTAAGCAGAGGCAAGGGAAAGAAACTTTCATTGGAAAGCCTTTGCAGTGATTCCACAGAACTGTGAGTTTCCTGGATTCTCAGCAAATATTTTTTCACCCTAACTTGTTGTGACTCGACAGCAAAGATAAGTAGACCGGTTGCATTTGGCTGCCCAAATTTAGATGTTCTAGGTTGAATAGTTCGTTTGCAGGAACACTTTGAAATTGGAGGTTTCACTTCATTTTCCCCTATAGGGATACATGCATTTGGAACTCTAACTCAAACGCGGTTGGTACTAGCTGCATGAAAGTTGACTCACTCAGTTAGTTCTCAGTGCACTCTCTATGCTTTGTTTCCTGTTGAAGTAGCCCTAAGCAGAGGCAAGGAAAATATACTTTCATTTGAAAGTGTTTGCAGAGCTTCCACAGAACTCTGAGTTTACTGGAATCTCAGCAACATTTTTTCACCCGATCTTGATGATACTTGGCAGCAAAGATGAGTATACCGGTTTCACTTTGGGTGCCCAAATTTCGTTCTTCAGGGTTGAAGCGTTCGTTTGCAGGAGCACTTTGAATTTTAAGTTTCACTTCCTTTGCCCTTATGGGATACATGCATTTGGAACTGTATATCCAACACGGTTTGTGCTAGCTTCTTCAAACTTGACTCACTCAATTCGTTCTCGGTGTGCTCTCTAGGCTTTGTTCCCGGTGGTAGTAGCTCTAAGCGGAGGCAAGGAACATACACTTTCATTTGAAAGCATTTGCAAAGCTTGCACAGAACTCTGAGTTTACCGGAATCTCAGCAAATGTTTATTCACCCGAACTTGTTGATACTTGGTAGAAAAAATGTGTATACCAGTTGCTCTTGGCAGCACAAATTCTGTTCTGCTAGGCTGAATCATTCCTTTGCAGGATGACTTGGATTAGTTAGGTTTTACTACATTTTCCCCTATAGGGATACATGCTTTTGGAAATCGAAATCAAACACGGTTTGTGCTAGCTGCTTGAAAATTGACTCACTGAATGAATTCTCATTGTGCTCTCTATGCTTTGCTACCGGTTTATGTACACCGAAGCAGAGCAGAGAAAAATAAACTTTCATTTGAAAGTGTTTGTAGAGCATCCACAGAACAGAGTTTACTGGACTCTCAGCACATATTTTTTCACCCGATCTTGTTGATACTTGGCAGCAAAACTGAGTAGATGAGTTGCACTTGGCAGCCCAAATTTCGTCATCTTATGTTGAAGAGTTCCTTTGCAGGAACACTTTGAATTTTCAGGTTTAACTTCTTTTTTCCCTGTAGGAATACATGCATTTGGAATGCTCAATCAAACACAGTTTGTGATACCTGTTTGAAACTTGGCCCACTCAATGACTTCTCAGTGGCTCTTTATGCATTGTCCCCTGCTGAAGTATCCCCCAGCAGAGGCAAGGAAAATACACTTTCTTATGTAAGTGTTTGCAGAGCTTCCACAAAACTCCCAAGTTTACTGGAATTTCAGCGAATCTTTTTTCACTTGATCTTGTTGATACTAGGTAAGAAAGATGAGCATACCAGTTGCATTTGGCTGCCAAAATTTCGTTCTTCTACGTTGAAACATTTGCTTTCAGGAAGACATGGAATTTTGGGGGTTTCTCTTCATTTTAACCTATAGGAATACATGCATTTGGAACGCTAAATCAAACACTCTTTGTGCTAGCTGCTTGAAGCTTGACTCACTCAATTAGTTCCCGGTGTGCTCTCTGTGATTGGTTCCCTGGTGAAGTGGTCCTAAGTGGAGGCAAGGAACATTCGCTTTCCTAAGAAAGCATTTACCGAGCTTCAACAGAGCTCCGAGTTAACTGGAATCTCTGCAAGTATTTACTCACCTGATCTTGATGATACTTGTCAGGAAAGACGAGTTTACCAGTTGCACTTAGCTACCGAAATTTCGTTCTTCTAGGTTGAAAAGTTCGTTTGCAGGAACGCTTTTGAATGTTTAGGTTTCACTTCCTTTTCCCTTATAGGGATACATGCATCTGGAATTATACATCAAACACGGTTTATGCTAGCTGCTTGAAACTGAAACTCACTCAACTAGTTCTCAGTGTGATCTCTATGCTTTGTTTTCTGTGGAAGTAACCCTAAGCAGAGGCAAGGGAAAGAAACTTTCATTGGAAAGCCTTTGCAGTGATTCCACAGAACTGTGAGTTTCCTGGATTCTCAGCAAATATTTTTTCACCCTAACTTGTTGTGACTCGACAGCAAAGATAAGTAGACCGGTTGCATTTGGCTGCCCAAATTTAGATGTTCTAGGTTGAATAGTTCGTTTGCAGGAACACTTTGAAATTGGAGGTTTCACTTCATTTTCCCCTATAGGGATACATGCATTTGGAACTCTAACTCAAACGCGGTTGGTACTAGCTGCATGAAAGTTGACTCACTCAGTTAGTTCTCAGTGCACTCTCTATGCTTTGTTTCCTGTTGAAGTAGCCCTAAGCAGAGGCAAGGAAAATATACTTTCATTTGAAAGTGTTTGCAGAGCTTCCACAGAACTCTGAGTTTACTGGAATCTCAGCAACATTTTTTCACCCGATCTTGATGATACTTGGCAGCAAAGATGAGTATACCGGTTTCACTTGGGTGCCCAAATTTCGTTCTTCAGGGTTGAAGCGTTCGTTTGCAGGAGCACTTTGAATTTTAAGTTTCACTTCCTTTGCCCTTATGGGGATACATGCATTTGGAACTGTATATCCAACACGGTTTGTGCTAGCTTCTTCAAACTTGACTCACTCAATTCGTTCTCGGTGTGCTCTCTAGGCTTTGTTCCCGGTGGTAGTAGCTCTAAGCGGAGGCAAGGAACATACACTTTCATTTGAAAGCATTTGCAAAGCTTGCACAGAACTCTGAGTTTACCGGAATCTCAGCAAATGTTTATTCACCCGAACTTGTTGATACTTGGTAGAAAAAATGTGTATACCAGTTGCTCTTGGCAGCACAAATTCTGTTCTGCTAGGCTGAATCATTCCTTTGCAGGATGACTTGGATTAGTTAGGTTTTACTACATTTTCCCCTATAGGGATACATGCTTTTGGAAATCGAAATCAAACACGGTTTGTGCTAGCTGCTTGAAAATTGACTCACTGAATGAATTCTCATTGTGCTCTCTATGCTTTGCTACCGGTTTATGTACACCGAAGCAGAGCAGAGAAAAATAAACTTTCATTTGAAAGTGTTTGTAGAGCATCCACAGAACAGAGTTTACTGGACTCTCACCACATATTTTTTCACCCGATCTTGTTGATACTTGGCAGCAAAACTGAGTAGATGAGTTGCACTTGGCAGCCCAAATTTCGTCATCTTATGTTGAAGAGTTCCTTTGCAGGAACACTTTGAATTTTCAGGTTTAACTTCTTTTTTCCCTGTAGGAATACATGCATTTGGAATGCTCAATCAAACACAGTTTGTGATACCTGTTTGAAACTTGGCCCACTCAATGACTTCTCAGTGGCTCTTTATGCATTGTCCCCTGCTGAAGTATCCCCCAGCAGAGGCAAGGAAAATACACTTTCTTATGTAAGTGTTTGCAGAGCTTCCACAAAACTCCCAAGTTTACTGGAATTTCAGCGAATCTTTTTTCACTTGATCTTGTTGATACTAGGTAAGAAAGATGAGCATACCAGTTGCATTTGGCTGCCAAAATTTCGTTCTTCTACGTTGAAACATTTGCTTTCAGGAAGACATGGAATTTTGGGGGTTTCTCTTCATTTTAACCTATAGGAATACATGCATTTGGAACGCTAAATCAAACACTCTTTGTGCTAGCTGCTTGAAGCTTGACTCACTCAATTAGTTCCCGGTGTGCTCTCTGTGATTGGTTCCCTGGTGAAGTGGTCCTAAGTGGAGGCAAGGAACATTCGCTTTCCTAAGAAAGCATTTACCGAGCTTCAACAGAGCTCCGAGTTAACTGGAATCTCTGCAAGTATTTACTCACCTGATCTTGATGATACTTGTCAGGAAAGACGAGTTTACCAGTTGCACTTAGCTACCGAAATTTCGTTCTTCTAGGTTGAAAAGTTCGTTTGCAGGAACGCTTTTGAATGTTTAGGTTTCACTTCCTTTTCCCTTATAGGGATACATGCATCTGGAATTATACATCAAACACGGTTTATGCTAGCTGCTTGAAACTGAAACTCACTCAACTAGTTCTCAGTGTGATCTCTATGCTTTGTTTTCTGTGGAAGTAACCCTAAGCAGAGGCAAGGGAAAGAAACTTTCATTGGAAAGCCTTTGCAGTGATTCCACAGAACTGTGAGTTTCCTGGATTCTCAGCAAATATTTTTTCACCCTAACTTGTTGTGACTCGACAGCAAAGATAAGTAGACCGGTTGCATTTGGCTGCCCAAATTTAGATGTTCTAGGTTGAATAGTTCGTTTGCAGGAACACTTTGAAATTGGAGGTTTCACTTCATTTTCCCCTATAGGGATACATGCATTTGGAACTCTAACTCAAACGCGGTTGGTACTAGCTGCATGAAAGTTGACTCACTCAGTTAGTTCTCAGTGCACTCTCTATGCTTTGTTTCCTGTTGAAGTAGCCCTAAGCAGAGGCAAGGAAAATATACTTTCATTTGAAAGTGTTTGCAGAGCTTCCACAGAACTCTGAGTTTACTGGAATCTCAGCAACATTTTTTCACCCGATCTTGATGATACTTGGCAGCAAAGATGAGTATACCGGTTTCACTTGGGTGCCCAAATTTCGTTCTTCAGGGTTGAAGCGTTCGTTTGCAGGAGCACTTTGAATTTTAAGTTTCACTTCCTTTGCCCTTATGGGGATACATGCATTTGGAACTGTATATCCAACACGGTTTGTGCTAGCTTCTTCAAACTTGACTCACTCAATTCGTTCTCGGTGTGCTCTCTAGGCTTTGTTCCCGGTGGTAGTAGCTCTAAGCGGAGGCAAGGAACATACACTTTCATTTGAAAGCATTTGCAAAGTTTGCACAGAACTCTGAGTTTACCGGAATCTCAGCAAATGTTTATTCACCCGAACTTGTTGATACTTGGTAGAAAAAATGTGTATACCAGTTGCTCTTGGCAGCACAAATTCTGTTCTGCTAGGCTGAATCATTCCTTTGCAGGATGACTTGGATTAGTTAGGTTTTACTACATTTTCCCCTATAGGGATACATGCTTTTGGAAATCGAAATCAAACACGGTTTGTGCTAGCTGCTTGAAAATTGACTCACTGAATGAATTCTCATTGTGCTCTCTATGCTTTGCTACCGGTTTATGTACACCGAAGCAGAGCAGAGAAAAATAAACTTTCATTTGAAAGTGTTTGTAGAGCATCCACAGAACAGAGTTTACTGGACTCTCAGCACATATTTTTTCACCCGATCTTGTTGATACTTGGCAGCAAAACTGAGTAGATGAGTTGCACTTGGCAGCCCAAATTTCGTCATCTTATGTTGAAGAGTTCCTTTGCAGGAACACTTTGAATTTTCAGGTTTAACTTCTTTTTTCCCTGTAGGAATACATGCATTTGGAATGCTCAATCAAACACAGTTTGTGATACCTGTTTGAAACTTGGCCCACTCAATGACTTCTCAGTGGCTCTTTATGCATTGTCCCCTGCTGAAGTATCCCCCAGCAGAGGCAAGGAAAATACACTTTCTTATGTAAGTGTTTGCAGAGCTTCCACAAAACTCCCAAGTTTACTGGAATTTCAGCGAATCTTTTTTCACTTGATCTTGTTGATACTAGGTAAGAAAGATGAGCATACCAGTTGCATTTGGCTGCCAAAATTTCGTTCTTCTACGTTGAAACATTTGCTTTCAGGAAGACATGGAATTTTGGGGGTTTCTCTTCATTTTAACCTATAGGAATACATGCATTTGGAACGCTAAATCAAACACTCTTTGTGCTAGCTGCTTGAAGCTTGACTCACTCAATTAGTTCCCGGTGTGCTCTCTGTGATTGGTTCCCTGGTGAAGTGGTCCTAAGTGGAGGCAAGGAACATTCGCTTTCCTAAGAAAGCATTTACCGAGCTTCAACAGAGCTCCGAGTTAACTGGAATCTCTGCAAGTATTTACTCACCTGATCTTGATGATACTTGTCAGGAAAGACGAGTTTACCAGTTGCACTTAGCTACCGAAATTTCGTTCTTCTAGGTTGAAAAGTTCGTTTGCAGGAACGCTTTTGAATGTTTAGGTTTCACTTCCTTTTCCCTTATAGGGATACATGCATCTGGAATTATACATCAAACACGGTTTATGCTAGCTGCTTGAAACTGAAACTCACTCAACTAGTTCTCAGTGTGATCTCTATGCTTTGTTTTCTGTGGAAGTAACCCTAAGCAGAGGCAAGGGAAAGAAACTTTCATTGGAAAGCCTTTGCAGTGATTCCACAGAACTGTGAGTTTCCTGGATTCTCAGCAAATATTTTTTCACCCTAACTTGTTGTGACTCGACAGCAAAGATAAGTAGACCGGTTGCATTTGGCTGCCCAAATTTAGATGTTCTAGGTTGAATAGTTCGTTTGCAGGAACACTTTGAAATTGGAGGTTTCACTTCATTTTCCCCTATAGGGATACATGCATTTGGAACTCTAACTCAAACGCGGTTGGTACTAGCTGCATGCAAGTTGACTCACTCAGTTAGTTCTCAGTGCACTCTCTATGCTTTGTTTCCTGTTGAAGTAGCCCTAAGCAGAGGCAAGGAAAATATACTTTCATTTGAAAGTGTTTGCAGAGCTTCCACAGAACTCTGAGTTTACTGGAATCTCAGCAACATTTTTTCACCCGATCTTGATGATACTTGGCAGCAAAGATGAGTATACCGGTTTCACTTGGCTGCCCAAATTTCGTTCTTCAGGGTTGAAGCGTTCGTTTGCAGGAGCACTTTGAATTTTAAGTTTCACTTCCTTTTCCCTTATGGGGATACATGCATTTGGAACTGTATATCCAACACGGTTTGTGCTAGCTTCTTCAAACTTGACTCACTCAATTCGTTCTCGGTGTGCTCTCTAGGCTTTGTTCCCGGTGGTAGTAGCTCTAAGCGGAGGCAAGGAACATACACTTTCATTTGAAAGCATTTGCAAAGTTTGCACAGAACTCTGAGTTTACCGGAATCTCAGCAAATGTTTATTCACCCGAACTTGTTGATACTTGGTAGAAAAAATGTGTATACCAGTTGCTCTTGGCAGCACAAATTCTGTTCTGCTAGGCTGAATCATTCCTTTGCAGGATGACTTGGATTAGTTAGGTTTTACTACATTTTCCCCTATAGGGATACATGCTTTTGGAAATCGAAATCAAACACGGTTTGTGCTAGCTGCTTGAAAATTGACTCACTGAATGAATTCTCATTGTGCTCTCTATGCTTTGCTACCGGTTTATGTACACCGAAGCAGAGCAGAGAAAAATAAACTTTCATTTGAAAGTGTTTGTAGAGCATCCACAGAACAGAGTTTACTGGACTCTCAGCACATATTTTTTCACCCGATCTTGTTGATACTTGGCAGCAAAACTGAGTAGATGAGTTGCACTTGGCAGCCCAAATTTCGTCATCTTATGTTGAAGAGTTCCTTTGCAGGAACACTTTGAATTTTCAGGTTTAACTTCTTTTTTCCCTGTAGGAATACATGCATTTGGAATGCTCAATCAAACACAGTTTGTGATACCTGTTTGAAACTTGGCCCACTCAATGACTTCTCAGTGGCTCTTTATGCATTGTCCCCTGCTGAAGTATCCCCCAGCAGAGGCAAGGAAAATACACTTTCTTATGTAAGTGTTTGCAGAGCTTCCACAAAACTCCCAAGTTTACTGGAATTTCAGCGAATCTTTTTTCACTTGATCTTGTTGATACTAGGTAAGAAAGATGAGCATACCAGTTGCATTTGGCTGCCAAAATTTCGTTCTTCTACGTTGAAACATTTGCTTTCAGGAAGACATGGAATTTTGGGGGTTTCTCTTCATTTTAACCTATAGGAATACATGCATTTGGAACGCTAAATCAAACACTCTTTGTGCTAGCTGCTTGAAGCTTGACTCACTCAATTAGTTCCCGGTGTGCTCTCTGTGATTGGTTCCCTGGTGAAGTGGTCCTAAGTGGAGGCAAGGAACATTCGCTTTCCTAAGAAAGCATTTACCGAGCTTCAACAGAGCTCCGAGTTAACTGGAATCTCTGCAAGTATTTACTCACCTGATCTTGATGATACTTGTCAGGAAAGACGAGTTTACCAGTTGCACTTAGCTACCGAAATTTCGTTCTTCTAGGTTGAAAAGTTCGTTTGCAGGAACGCTTTTGAATGTTTAGGTTTCACTTCCTTTTCCCTTATAGGGATACATGCATCTGGAATTATACATCAAACACGGTTTATGCTAGCTGCTTGAAACTGAAACTCACTCAACTAGTTCTCAGTGTGATCTCTATGCTTTGTTTTCTGTGGAAGTAACCCTAAGCAGAGGCAAGGGAAAGAAACTTTCATTGGAAAGCCTTTGCAGTGATTCCACAGAACTGTGAGTTTCCTGGATTCTCAGCAAATATTTTTTCACCCTAACTTGTTGTGACTCGACAGCAAAGATAAGTAGACCGGTTGCATTTGGCTGCCCAAATTTAGATGTTCTAGGTTGAATAGTTCGTTTGCAGGAACACTTTGAAATTGGAGGTTTCACTTCATTTTCCCCTATAGGGATACATGCATTTGGAACTCTAACTCAAACGCGGTTGGTACTAGCTGCATGCAAGTTGACTCACTCAGTTAGTTCTCAGTGCACTCTCTATGCTTTGTTTCCTGTTGAAGTAGCCCTAAGCAGAGGCAAGGAAAATATACTTTCATTTGAAAGTGTTTGCAGAGCTTCCACAGAACTCTGAGTTTACTGGAATCTCAGCAACATTTTTTCACCCGATCTTGATGATACTTGGCAGCAAAGATGAGTATACCGGTTTCACTTGGGTGCCCAAATTTCGTTCTTCAGGGTTGAAGCGTTCGTTTGCAGGAGCACTTTGAATTTTAAGTTTCACTTCCTTTGCCCTTATGGGGATACATGCATTTGGAACTGTATATCCAACACGGTTTGTGCTAGCTTCTTCAAACTTGACTCACTCAATTCGTTCTCGGTGTGCTCTCTAGGCTTTGTTCCCGGTGGTAGTAGCTCTAAGCGGAGGCAAGGAACATACACTTTCATTTGAAAGCATTTGCAAAGTTTGCACAGAACTCTGAGTTTACCGGAATCTCAGCAAATGTTTATTCACCCGAACTTGTTGATACTTGGTAGAAAAAATGTGTATACCAGTTGCTCTTGGCAGCACAAATTCTGTTCTGCTAGGCTGAATCATTCCTTTGCAGGATGACTTGGATTAGTTAGGTTTTACTACATTTTCCCCTATAGGGATACATGCTTTTGGAAATCGAAATCAAACACGGTTTGTGCTAGCTGCTTGAAAATTGACTCACTGAATGAATTCTCATTGTGCTCTCTATGCTTTGCTACCGGTTTATGTACACCGAAGCAGAGCAGAGAAAAATAAACTTTCATTTGAAAGTGTTTGTAGAGCATCCACAGAACAGAGTTTACTGGACTCTCAGCACATATTTTTTCACCCGATCTTGTTGATACTTGGCAGCAAAACTGAGTAGATGAGTTGCACTTGGCAGCCCAAATTTCGTCATCTTATGTTGAAGAGTTCCTTTGCAGGAACACTTTGAATTTTCAGGTTTAACTTCTTTTTTCCCTGTAGGAATACATGCATTTGGAATGCTCAATCAAACAC
Organism: Marmota flaviventris; assembly: GCF_047511675.1. Taxonomy (NCBI): domain Eukaryota; kingdom Metazoa; phylum Chordata; class Mammalia; order Rodentia; family Sciuridae; genus Marmota; species Marmota flaviventris. The sequence continues at coordinate 27,022 of NW_027287949.1, forward strand.
AGTTTGTGATACCTGTTTGAAACTTGGCCCACTCAATGACTTCTCAGTGGCTCTTTATGCATTGTCCCCTGCTGAAGTATCCCCCAGCAGAGGCAAGGAAAATACACTTTCTTATGTAAGTGTTTGCAGAGCTTCCACAAAACTCCCAAGTTTACTGGAATTTCAGCGAATCTTTTTTCACTTGATCTTGTTGATACTAGGTAAGAAAGATGAGCATACCAGTTGCATTTGGCTGCCAAAATTTCGTTCTTCTACGTTGAAACATTTGCTTTCAGGAAGACATGGAATTTTGGGGGTTTCTCTTCATTTTAACCTATAGGAATACATGCATTTGGAACGCTAAATCAAACACTCTTTGTGCTAGCTGCTTGAAGCTTGACTCACTCAATTAGTTCCCGGTGTGCTCTCTGTGATTGGTTCCCTGGTGAAGTGGTCCTAAGTGGAGGCAAGGAACATTCGCTTTCCTAAGAAAGCATTTACCGAGCTTCAACAGAGCTCCGAGTTAACTGGAATCTCTGCAAGTATTTACTCACCTGATCTTGATGATACTTGTCAGGAAAGACGAGTTTACCAGTTGCACTTAGCTACCCAAATTTCGTTCTTCTAGGTTGAAAAGTTCGTTTGCAGGAACGCTTTTGAATGTTTAGGTTTCACTTCCTTTTCCCTTATAGGGATACATGCATCTGGAATTATACATCAAACACGGTTTATGCTAGCTGCTTGAAACTGAAACTCACTCAACTAGTTCTCAGTGTGATCTCTATGCTTTGTTTTCTGTGGAAGTAACCCTAAGCAGAGGCAAGGGAAAGAAACTTTCATTGGAAAGCCTTTGCAGTGATTCCACAGAACTGTGAGTTTCCTGGATTCTCAGCAAATATTTTTTCACCCTAACTTGTTGTGACTCGACAGCAAAGATAAGTAGACCGGTTGCATTTGGCTGCCCAAATTTAGATGTTCTAGGTTGAATAGTTCGTTTGCAGGAACACTTTGAAATTGGAGGTTTCACTTCATTTTCCCCTATAGGGATACATGCATTTGGAACTCTAACTCAAACGCGGTTGGTACTAGCTGCATGCAAGTTGACTCACTCAGTTAGTTCTCAGTGCACTCTCTATGCTTTGTTTCCTGTTGAAGTAGCCCTAAGCAGAGGCAAGGAAAATATACTTTCATTTGAAAGTGTTTGCAGAGCTTCCACAGAACTCTGAGTTTACTGGAATCTCAGCAACATTTTTTCACCCGATCTTGATGATACTTGGCAGCAAAGATGAGTATACCGGTTTCACTTGGCTGCCCAAATTTCGTTCTTCAGGGTTGAAGCGTTCGTTTGCAGGAGCACTTTGAATTTTAAGTTTCACTTCCTTTGCCCTTATGGGGATACATGCATTTGGAACTGTATATCCAACACGGTTTGTGCTAGCTTCTTCAAACTTGACTCACTCAATTCGTTCTCGGTGTGCTCTCTAGGCTTTGTTCCCGGTGGTAGTAGCTCTAAGCGGAGGCAAGGAACATACACTTTCATTTGAAAGCATTTGCAAAGTTTGCACAGAACTCTGAGTTTACCGGAATCTCAGCAAATGTTTATTCACCCGAACTTGTTGATACTTGGTAGAAAAAATGTGTATACCAGTTGCTCTTGGCAGCACAAATTCTGTTCTGCTAGGCTGAATCATTCCTTTGCAGGATGACTTGGATTAGTTAGGTTTTACTACATTTTCCCCTATAGGGATACATGCTTTTGGAAATCGAAATCAAACACGGTTTGTGCTAGCTGCTTGAAAATTGACTCACTGAATGAATTCTCATTGTGCTCTCTATGCTTTGCTACCGGTTTATGTACACCGAAGCAGAGCAGAGAAAAATAAACTTTCATTTGAAAGTGTTTGTAGAGCATCCACAGAACAGAGTTTACTGGACTCTCAGCACATATTTTTTCACCCGATCTTGTTGATACTTGGCAGCAAAACTGAGTAGATGAGTTGCACTTGGCAGCCCAAATTTCGTCATCTTATGTTGAAGAGTTCCTTTGCAGGAACACTTTGAATTTTCAGGTTTAACTTCTTTTTTCCCTGTAGGAATACATGCATTTGGAATGCTCAATCAAACACAGTTTGTGATACCTGTTTGAAACTTGGCCCACTCAATGACTTCTCAGTGGCTCTTTATGCATTGTCCCCTGCTGAAGTATCCCCCAGCAGAGGCAAGGAAAATACACTTTCTTATGTAAGTGTTTGCAGAGCTTCCACAAAACTCCCAAGTTTACTGGAATTTCAGCGAATCTTTTTTCACTTGATCTTGTTGATACTAGGTAAGAAAGATGAGCATACCAGTTGCATTTGGCTGCCAAAATTTCGTTCTTCTACGTTGAAACATTTGCTTTCAGGAAGACATGGAATTTTGGGGGTTTCTCTTCATTTTAACCTATAGGAATACATGCATTTGGAACGCTAAATCAAACACTCTTTGTGCTAGCTGCTTGAAGCTTGACTCACTCAATTAGTTCCCGGTGTGCTCTCTGTGATTGGTTCCCTGGTGAAGTGGTCCTAAGTGGAGGCAAGGAACATTCGCTTTCCTAAGAAAGCATTTACCGAGCTTCAACAGAGCTCCGAGTTAACTGGAATCTCTGCAAGTATTTACTCACCTGATCTTGATGATACTTGTCAGGAAAGACGAGTTTACCAGTTGCACTTAGCTACCCAAATTTCGTTCTTCTAGGTTGAAAAGTTCGTTTGCAGGAACGCTTTTGAATGTTTAGGTTTCACTTCCTTTTCCCTTATAGGGATACATGCATCTGGAATTATACATCAAACACGGTTTATGCTAGCTGCTTGAAACTGAAACTCACTCAACTAGTTCTCAGTGTGATCTCTATGCTTTGTTTTCTGTGGAAGTAACCCTAAGCAGAGGCAAGGGAAAGAAACTTTCATTGGAAAGCCTTTGCAGTGATTCCACAGAACTGTGAGTTTCCTGGATTCTCAGCAAATATTTTTTCACCCTAACTTGTTGTGACTCGACAGCAAAGATAAGTAGACCGGTTGCATTTGGCTGCCCAAATTTAGATGTTCTAGGTTGAATAGTTCGTTTGCAGGAACACTTTGAAATTGGAGGTTTCACTTCATTTTCCCCTATAGGGATACATGCATTTGGAACTCTAACTCAAACGCGGTTGGTACTAGCTGCATGCAAGTTGACTCACTCAGTTAGTTCTCAGTGCACTCTCTATGCTTTGTTTCCTGTTGAAGTAGCCCTAAGCAGAGGCAAGGAAAATATACTTTCATTTGAAAGTGTTTGCAGAGCTTCCACAGAACTCTGAGTTTACTGGAATCTCAGCAACATTTTTTCACCCGATCTTGATGATACTTGGCAGCAAAGATGAGTATACCGGTTTCACTTGGCTGCCCAAATTTCGTTCTTCAGGGTTGAAGCGTTCGTTTGCAGGAGCACTTTGAATTTTAAGTTTCACTTCCTTTGCCCTTATGGGGATACATGCATTTGGAACTGTATATCCAACACGGTTTGTGCTAGCTTCTTCAAACTTGACTCACTCAATTCGTTCTCGGTGTGCTCTCTAGGCTTTGTTCCCCTGTGGTAGTAGCTCTAAGCGGAGGCAAGGAACATACACTTTCATTTGAAAGCATTTGCAAAGTTTGCACAGAACTCTGAGTTTACCGGAATCTCAGCAAATGTTTATTCACCCGAACTTGTTGATACTTGGTAGAAAAAATGTGTATACCAGTTGCTCTTGGCAGCACAAATTCTGTTCTGCTAGGCTGAATCATTCCTTTGCAGGATGACTTGGATTAGTTAGGTTTTACTACATTTTCCCCTATAGGGATACATGCTTTTGGAAATCGAAATCAAACACGGTTTGTGCTAGCTGCTTGAAAATTGACTCACTGAATGAATTCTCATTGTGCTCTCTATGCTTTGTTACCGGTTTATGTACACCGAAGCAGAGCAGAGAAAAATAAACTTTCATTTGAAAGTGTTTGTAGAGCATCCACAGAACAGAGTTTACTGGACTCTCAGCAAATATTTTTTCACCGATCTTGTTGATACTTGGCAGCAAAACTGAGTAGATGAGTTGCACTTGGCAGCCCAAATTTCGTCATCTTATGTTGAAGAGTTCCTTTGCAGGAACACTTTGAATTTTCAGGTTTAACTTCTTTTTTCCCTATAGGAATACATGCATTTGGAATGCTCAATCAAACACAGTTTGTGATACCTGTTTGAAACTTGGCCCACTCAATGACTTCTCAGTGACTCTTTATGCATTGTCCCCTGCTGAAGTATCCCCCAGCAGAGGCAAGGAAAATACACTTTCTTATGTAAGTGTTTGCAGAGCTTCCACAAAACTCCCAAGTTTACTGGAATTTCAGCGAATCTTTTTTCACTTGATCTTGTTGATACTAGGTAAGAAAGATGAGCATACCAGTTGCATTTGGCTGCCAAAATTTCGTTCTTCTACGTTGAAACATTTGCTTTCAGGAAGACATGGAATTTTGGGGGTTTCTCTTCATTTTAACCTATAGGAATACATGCATTTGGAACGCTAAATCAAACACTCTTTGTGCTAGCTGCTTGAAGCTTGACTCACTCAATTAGTTCCCGGTGTGCTCTCTGTGATTGGTTCCCTGGTGAAGTGGTCCTAAGTGGAGGCAAGGAACATTCGCTTTCCTAAGAAAGCATTTACCGAGCTTCAACAGAGCTCCGAGTTAACTGGAATCTCTGCAAGTATTTACTCACCTGATCTTGATGATACTTGTCAGGAAAGACGAGTTTACCAGTTGCACTTAGCTACCCAAATTTCGTTCTTCTAGGTTGAAAAGTTCGTTTGCAGGAACGCTTTTGAATGTTTAGGTTTCACTTCCTTTTCCCTTATAGGGATACATGCATCTGGAATTATACATCAAACACGGTTTATGCTAGCTGCTTGAAACTGAAACTCACTCAACTAGTTCTCAGTGTGATCTCTATGCTTTGTTTTCTGTGGAAGTAACCCTAAGCAGAGGCAAGGGAAAGAAACTTTCATTGGAAAGCCTTTGCAGTGATTCCACAGAACTGTGAGTTTCCTGGATTCTCAGCAAATATTTTTTCACCCTAACTTGTTGTGACTCGACAGCAAAGATAAGTAGACCGGTTGCATTTGGCTGCCCAAATTTAGATGTTCTAGGTTGAATAGTTCGTTTGCAGGAACACTTTGAAATTGGAGGTTTCACTTCATTTTCCCTATAGGGATACATGCATTTGGAACTCTAACTCAAACGCGGTTGGTACTAGCTGCATGCAAGTTGACTCACTCAGTTAGTTCTCAGTGCACTCTCTATGCTTTGTTTCCTGTTGAAGTAGCCCTAAGCAGAGGCAAGGAAAATATACTTTCATTGAAAGTGTTTGCAGAGCTTCCACAGAACTCTGAGTTTACTGGAATCTCAGCAACATTTTTTCACCCGATCTTGATGATACTTGGCAGCAAAGATGAGTATACCGGTTTCACTTGGGTGCCCAAATTTCGTTCTTCAGGGTTGAAGCGTTCGTTGCAGGAGCACTTTGAATTTTAAGTTTCACTTCCTTTGCCCTTATGGGGATACATGCATTTGGAACTGTATATCCAACACGGTTTGTGCTAGCTTCTTCAAACTTGACTCACTCAATTCGTTCTCGGTGTGCTCTCTAGGCTTTGTTCCCGGTGGTAGTAGCTCTAAGCGGAGGCAAGGAACATACACTTTCATTTGAAAGCATTTGCAAAGTTTGCACAGAACTCTGAGTTTACCGGAATCTCAGCAATGTTTATTCACCCGAACTTGTTGATACTTGGTAGAAAAAATGTGTATACCAGTTGCTCTTGGCAGCACAATTCTGTTCTGCTAGGCTGAATCATTCCTTTGCAGGATGACTTGGATTAGTTAGGTTTTACTACATTTTCCCCTATAGGGATACATGCTTTTGGAAATCGAAATCAAACACGGTTTGTGCTAGCTGCTTGAAAATTGACTCACTGAATGAATTCTCATTGTGCTCTCTATGCTTTGCTACCGGTTTATGTACACCGAAGCAGAGCAGAGAAAAATAAACTTTCATTTGAAAGTGTTTGTAGAGCATCCACAGAACAGAGTTTACTGGACTCTCAGCACATATTTTTTCACCCGATCTTGTTGATACTTGGCAGCAAAACTGAGTAGATGAGTTGCACTTGGCAGCCCAAATTTCGTCATCTTATGTTGAAGAGTTCTTTGCAGGAACACTTTGAATTTTCAGGTTTAACTTCTTTTTTCCCTGTAGGAATACATGCATTTGGAATGCTCAATCAAACACAGTTTGTGATACCTGTTTGAAACTTGGCCCACTCAATGACTTCTCAGTGGCTCTTTATGCATTGTCCCCTGCTGAAGTATCCCCCAGCAGAGGCAAGGAAAATACACTTTCTTATGTAAGTGTTTGCAGAGCTTCCACAAAACTCCCAAGTTTACTGGAATTTCAGCGAATCTTTTTTCACTTGATCTTGTTGATACTAGGTAAGAAAGATGAGCATACCAGTTGCATTTGGCTGCCAAAATTTGTTCTTCTACGTTGAAACATTTGCTTTCAGGAAGACATGGAATTTTGGGGGTTTCTCTTCATTTTAACCTATAGGAATACATGCATTTGGAACGCTAAATCAAACACTCTTTGTGCTAGCTGCTTGAAGCTTGACTCACTCAATTAGTTCCGGTGTGCTCTCTGTGATTGGTTCCCTGGTGAAGTGGTCCTAAGTGGAGGCAAGGAACATTCGCTTTCCTAAGAAAGCATTTACCGAGCTTCAACAGAGCTCCGAGTTAACTGGAATCTCTGCAAGTATTTACTCACCTGATCTTGATGATACTTGTCAGGAAAGACGAGTTTACCAGTTGCACTTAGCTACCCAAATTTCGTTCTTCTAGGTTGAAAAGTTCGTTTGCAGGAACGCTTTTGAATGTTTAGGTTTCACTTCCTTTTCCCTTATAGGGATACATGCATCTGGAATTATACATCAAACACGGTTTATGCTAGCTGCTTGAAACTGAAACTCACTCAACTAGTTCTCAGTGTGATCTCTATGCTTTGTTTTCTGTGGAAGTAACCCTAAGCAGAGGCAAGGGAAAGAAACTTTCATTGGAAAGCCTTTGCAGTGATTCCACAGAACTGTGAGTTTCCTGGATTCTCAGCAAATATTTTTTCACCCTAACTTGTTGTGACTCGACAGCAAAGATAAGTAGACCGGTTGCATTTGGCTGCCCAAATTTAGATGTTCTAGGTTGAATAGTTCGTTTGCAGGAACACTTTGAAATTGGAGGTTTCACTTCATTTTCCCCTATAGGGATACATGCATTTGGAACTCTAACTCAAACGCGGTTGGTACTAGCTGCATGCAAGTTGACTCACTCAGTTAGTTCTCAGTGCACTCTCTATGCTTTGTTTCCTGTTGAAGTAGCCCTAAGCAGAGGCAAGGAAAATATACTTTCATTTGAAAGTGTTTGCAGAGCTTCCACAGAACTCTGAGTTTACTGGAATCTCAGCAACATTTTTTCACCCGATCTTGATGATACTTGGCAGCAAAGATGAGTATACCGGTTTCACTTGGCTGCCCAAATTTCGTTCTTCAGGGTTGAAGCGTTCGTTTGCAGGAGCACTTTGAATTTTAAGTTTCACTTCCTTTGCCCTTATGGGGATACATGCATTTGGAACTGTATATCCAACACGGTTTGTGCTAGCTTCTTCAAACTTGACTCACTCATCGTTCTGGTGTGCTCTCTAGGCTTTGTTCCCCTGTGGTAGTAGCTCTAAGCGGAGGCAAGGAACATACACTTTCATTTGAAAGCATTTGCAAAGTTTGCACAGAACTCTGAGTTTACCGGAATCTCAGCAAATGTTTATTCACCCGAACTTGTTGATACTTGGTAGAAAAAATGTGTATACCAGTTGCTCTTGGCAGCACAAATTCTGTTCTGCTAGGCTGAATCATTCCTTTGCAGGATGACTTGGATTAGTTAGGTTTTACTACATTTTCCCCTATAGGGATACATGCTTTTGGAAATCGAAATCAAACACGGTTTGTGCTAGCTGCTTGAAAATTGACTCACTGAATGAATTCTCATTGTGCTCTCTATGCTTTGTTACCGGTTTATGTACACCGAAGCAGAGCAGAAGAAAAATAACTTTCATTGAAAGTGTTTGTAGAGCATCCACAGAACAGAGTTTA
>NW_027287950.1:0-35137 GCF_047511675.1 Marmota flaviventris
ACTGAAACTCACTCAACTAGTTCTCAGTGTGATCTCTATGCTTTGTTTTCTGTGGAAGTAACCGTAAGCAGAGGCAAGGGAAAGAAACTTTCATTTGAAAGCCTTTGCAGTGATTCCACAGAACTGTGAGTTTCCTGGATTCTCAGCAAATATTTTTTCACCCTAACTTGTTGTGACTCGACAGCAAAGATAAGTAGACCGGTTGCATTTGGCTGCCCAAATTTAGATGTTCTAGGTTGAATAGTTCCTTTGCAGGAACACTTTGAAATTGGAGGTTTCACTTCATTTTCCCCTATAGGGATACATGCATTTGGAACTCTAACTCAAACGTGGTTGGTACTAGCTGCATGCAAGTTGACTCACTCAGTTAGTTCTCAGTGCACTCTCTATGCTTTGTTTCCTGTTGAAGTAGCCCTAAGCAGAGGCAAGGAAAATATACTTTCATTTGAAAGTGTTTGCAGAGCTTCCACAGAACTCTGAGTTTACTGGAATCTCAGCAACATTTTTTCACCCGATCTTGATGATACTTGGCAGCAAAGATGAGTATACCGGTTTCACTTGGCTGCCCAAATTTCGTTTTCAGGGTTGAAGCGTTCGTTTGCAGGAGCACTTTGAATTTTAATTTTCACTTCCTTTTCCCTTATGGAAATACATGCATTTGGAACTGTATATCCAACACGGTTTGTGCTAGCTTCTTCAAACTTGACTCACTCAATTCGTTCCCGGTGTGCTCTCTAGGCTTTGTTCCCTGTGGTAGTAGCTCTAAGCGGTGGCAAGGAACATACACTTTCATTTGAAAGCATTTGCAAAGCTTGCACAGAACTCTGAGTTTACTGGAATCTCAGCAAATGTTTATTCACCCGAACATGTTGATACTTGGTAGAAAAAATGTGTATACCAGTTACTCTTGGCAGCACAAATTTTGTTCTGCTAGGCTGAATCATTCCTTTGCAGGATGACTTGGATTAGTTAGGTTTTACTACATGTTCCCCTATAGGGATACATGCTTTTGGAAATCGAAATCAAACACGGTTTGTGCTAGCTGCTTGAAAATTGACTCACTGAATGAATTCTCATTGTGCTCTCTATGCTTTGTTACCGGTTTATGTACACCGAAGCAGAGCAGAGAAAAATAAACTTTCATTTGAAAGTGTTTGTAGAGCATCCACAGAACAGAGTTTACTGGACTCTCAGCAAATATTTTTTCACCCGATCTTGTTGATACTTGGCAGCCAAACTGAGTAGATGAGTTGCACTTGGCAGCCCAAATTTCGTCATCTTATGTTGAAGAGTTCCTTTGCAGGAACACTTTGAATTTTCAGGTTTAACTTCTTTTTTCCCTATAGGAATACATGCATTTGGAATGCTCAATCAAACACAGTTTGTGATACCTGTTTGAAACTTGGCCCACTCAATGACTTCTCAGTGGCTCTTTATGCATTGTCCCCTGCTGAAGTATCCCCAGCAGAGGCAAGGAAAATACACTTTCTTATGTAAGTGTTTGCAGAGCTTCCACAAAACTCCCAAGTTTCCTGGAATTTCAGCGAATCTTTTTTCTCTTGATCTTGTTGATACTAGGTAAGAAAGATGAGCATACCAGTTGCATTTGGCTGCCAAAATTTCGTTCTTCTACGTTGAAACATTTGCTTTCAGGAAGACATTGAATTTTGGGGGTTTATCTTCATTTTAACCTATAGGAATACATGCATTTGGAACGCTAAATCAAACACTCTTTGTGCTAGCTGCTTGAAGCTTGACTCACTCAATTAGTTCCCGGTGTGCTCTCCGTGATTGGTTCCCTGGTGAAGTGGTCCTAAGTGGAGGCAAGGAACATTTGCTTTCCTAAGAAAGCATTTACCGAGCTTCAACAGAGCTCCAAGTTAACTGGAATCTCTGCAAATATTTACTCACCTGATCTTGATGATACTTGTCAGGAAAGACGAGTTTACCAGTTGCACTTAGCTACCCAATTTCGTTCTTCTAGGTTGAAAAGTTCGTTTGCAGGAACGCTTTTGAATGTTTAGGTTTCACTTCCTTTTCCCTTATAGGGATACATGCATCTGGAATTATACATCAAACACGGTTTATGCTAGCTGCTTGAAACTGAAACTCACTCAACTAGTTCTCAGTGTGATCTCTATGCTTTGTTTTCTGTGGAAGTAACCGTAAGCAGAGGCAAGGGAAAGAAACTTTCATTTGAAAGCCTTTGCAGTGATTCCACAGAACTGTGAGTTTCCTGGATTCTCAGCAAATATTTTTTCACCCTAACTTGTTGTGACTCGACAGCAAAGATAAGTAGACCGGTTGCATTTGGCTGCCCAAATTTAGATGTTCTAGGTTGAATAGTTCCTTTGCAGGAACACTTTGAAATTGGAGGTTTCACTTCATTTTCCCCTATAGGGATACATGCATTTGGAACTCTAACTCAAACGTGGTTGGTACTAGCTGCATGCAAGTTGACTCACTCAGTTAGTTCTCAGTGCACTCTCTATGCTTTGTTTCCTGTTGAAGTAGCCCTAAGCAGAGGCAAGGAAAATATACTTTCATTTGAAAGTGTTTGCAGAGCTTCCACAGAACTCTGAGTTTACTGGAATCTCAGCAACATTTTTTCACCCGATCTTGATGATACTTGGCAGCAAAGATGAGTATACCGGTTTCACTTGGCTGCCCAAATTTCGTTCTTCAGGGTTGAAGCGTTCGTTTGCAGGAGCACTTTGAATTTTAATTTTCACTTCCTTTTCCCTTATGGAAATACATGCATTTGGAACTGTATATCCAACACGGTTTGTGCTAGCTTCTTCAAACTTGACTCACTCAATTCGTTCCCGGTGTGCTCTCTAGGCTTTGTTCCCTGTGGTAGTAGCTCTAAGCGGAGGCAAGGAACATACACTTTCATTTGAAAGCATTTGCAAAGCTTGCACAGAACTCTGAGTTTACTGGAATCTCAGCAAATGTTTATTCACCCGAACATGTTGATACTTGGTAGAAAAAATGTGTATACCAGTTACTCTTGGCAGCACAAATTTTGTTCTGCTAGGCTGAATCATTCCTTTGCAGGATGACTTGGATTAGTTAGGTTTTACTACATGTTCCCCTATAGGGATACATGCTTTTGGAAATCGAAATCAAACACGGTTTGTGCTAGCTGCTTGAAAATTGACTCACTGAATGAATTCTCATTGTGCTCTCTATGCTTTCTTACCGGTTTATGTACACCGAAGCAGAGCAGAGAAAAATAAACTTTCATTTGAAAGTGTTTGTAGAGCATCCACAGAACAGAGTTTACTGGACTCTCAGCAAATATTTTTTCACCCGATCTTGTTGATACTTGGCAGCCAAACTGAGTAGATGAGTTGCACTTGGCAGCCCAAATTTCGTCATCTTATGTTGAAGAGTTCCTTTGCAGGAACACTTTGAATTTTCAGGTTTAACTTCTTTTTTCCCTATAGGAATACATGCATTTGGAATGCTCAATCAAACACAGTTTGTGATACCTGTTTGAAACTTGGCCCACTCAATGACTTCTCAGTGGCTCTTTATGCATTGTCCCCTGCTGAAGTATCCCCCAGCAGAGGCAAGGAAAATACACTTTCTTATGGAAGTGTTTGCAGAGCTTCCACAAAACTCCCAAGTTTACTGGAATTTCAGCGAATCTTTTTTCACGTGATCTTGTTGATACTAGGTAAGAAAGATGAGCATACCAGTTGCATTTGGCTGCCAAAATTTCGTTCTTCTACGTTGAAACATTTGCTTTCAGGAAGACATTGAATTTTGGGGGTTTCTCTTCATTTTAACCTATAGGAATACATGCATTTGGAACGCTAAATCAAACACTCTTTGTGCTAGCTGCTTGAAGCTTGACTCACTCAATTAGTTCCCGGTGTGCTCTCTGTGATTGGTTCCCTGGTGAAGTGGTCCTAAGTGGAGGCAAGGAACATTCGCTTTCCTAAGAAAGCATTTACCGAGCTTCAACAGAGCTCCAAGTTAACTGGAATCTCTGCAAATATTTACTCACCTGAACTTGATGATACTTGTCAGGAAAGACGAGTTTACCAGTTGCACTTAGCTACCCAAATTTCGTTCTTCTAGGTTGAAAAGTCCGTTTGCAGGAACGCTTTTGAATGTTTAGGTTTCACTTCCTTTTCCCTTATAGGGATACATGCATCTGGAATTATACATCAAACACGGTTTATGCTAGCTGCTTGAAACTGAAACTCACTCAACTAGTTCTCAGTGTGATCTCTATGCTTTGTTTTCTGTGGAAGTAACCCTAAGCAGAGGCAAGGGAAAGAAACTTTCATTTGAAAGCCTTTGCAGTGATTCCACAGAACTGTGAGTTTCCTGGATTCTCAGCAAATATTTTTTCACCCTAACTTGTTGTGACTCGACAGCAAAGATAAGTAGACGGTTGCATTTGGCTGCCCAAATTTAGATGTTCTAGGTTGAATAGTTCCTTTGCAGGAACACTTTGAAATTGGAGGTTTCACTTCATTTTCCCCTATAGGGATACATGCATTTGGAACTCTAACTCAAACGCGGTTGGTACTAGCTGCATGCAAGTTGACTCACTCAGTTAGTTCTCAGTGCACTCTCTATGCTTTGTTTCCTGTTGAAGTAGCCCTAAGCAGAGGCAAGGAAAATATACTTTCATTTGAAAGTGTTTGCAGAGCTTCCACAGAACTCTGAGTTTACTGGAATCTCAGCAACATTTTTTCACCCGATCTTGATGATACTTGGCAGCAAAGATGAGTATACCGGTTTCACTTGGCTGCCCAAATTTCGTTCTTCAGGGTTGAAGCGTTCGTTTGCAGGAGCACTTTGAATTTTAATTTTCACTTCCTTTTCCCTTATGGAAATACATGCATTTGGAACTGTATATCCAACACGGTTTGTGCTAGCTTCTTCAAACTTGACTCACTCAATTCGTTCCCGGTGTGCTCTCTAGGCTTTGTTCCCTGTGGTAGTAGCTCTAAGCGGAGGCAAGGAACATACACTTTCATTTGAAAGCATTTGCAAAGCTTGCACAGAACTCTGAGTTTACTGGAATCTCAGCAAATGTTTATTCACCCGAACATGTTGATACTTGGTAGAAAAAATGTGTATACCAGTTACTCTTGGCAGCACAAATTTTGTTCTGCTAGGCTGAATCATTCCTTTGCAGGATGACTTGGATTAGTTAGGTTTTACTACATGTTCCCCTATAGGGATACATGCTTTTGGAAATCGAAATCAAACACCGTTTGTGCTAGCTACTTGAAAATTGACTAACTGAATGAGTTCTCATTGTGCTCTCTATGCTTTGTTACCGGTTTACGTACACCGAAGCAGAGCAGAGAAAAATAAACTTTCATTTGAAAGTGTTTGTAGAGCATCCACAGAACAGAGTTTACTGGACTCTCAGCAAATATTTTTTCACCCGATCTTGTTGATACTTGGCAGCAAAACTGAGTAGATGAGTTGCACTTGGCAGCCCAAATTTCGTCATCTTATGTTGAAGAGTTCCTTTGCAGGAACACTTTGAATTTTCAGGTTTAACTTCTTTTTTCCCTATAGGAATACATGCATTTGGAATGCTCAATCAAACACAGTTTGTGATACCTGTTTGAAACTTGGCCCACTCAATGACTTCTCAGTGGCTCTTTATGCATTGTCCCCTGCTGAAGTATCCCCCAGCAGAGGCAAGGAAAATACACTTTCTTATGAAAGTGTTTGCAGAGCTTCCACAAAACTCCCAAGTTTACTGGAATTTCAGCGAATCTTTTTTCACTTGATCTCGTTGATACTAGGTAAGAAAGATGAGCATACCAGTTGCATTTGGCTGCCAAAATTTCGTTCTTCTACGTTGAAACATTTGCTTTCGGGAAGACATTGAATTTTGGGGGTTTCTCTTCATTTTAACCTATAGGAATACATGCATTTGGAACGCTAAATCAAACACTCTTTGTGCTAGCTGCTTGAAGCTTGACTCACTCAATTAGTTCCCGGTGTGCTCTCTGTGATTGGTTCCCTGGTGAAGTGGTCCTAAGTGGAGGCAAGGAACATTCGCTTTCCTAAGAAAGCATTTACCGAGCTTCAACAGAGCTCTGAGTTAACTGGAATCTCTGCAAATATTTATTCACCTGAACTTGATGATACTTGTCAGGAAAGACGAGTTTACCAGTTGCACTTAGCTACCCAAATTTCGTTCTTCGAGGTTGAAAAGTTCGTTTGCAGGAACGCTTTTGAATGTTTAGGTTTCACTTCCTTTTCCCTTATAGGGATACATGTATCTGGAATTATACATCAAACACGGTTTATGCTAGCTGCTTAAAACTGAAACTCACTCAACTAGTTCTCAGTGTGATCTCTATGCTTTGTTTTCTGTGGAAGTAACCGTAAGCAGAGGCAAGGGAAAGAAACTTTCATTTGAAAGACTTTGCAGTGATTCCACAGAACTGTGAGTTTCCTGGATTCTCAGCAAATATTTTTTCACCCTAATTTGTTGTGACTCGACAGCAAAGATAAGTAGACCGGTTGCATTTGGCTGCCCAAATTTAGATGTTCTAGGTTGAATAGTTCGTTTGCAGGAACACTTTGAAATTGGAGGTTTCACTTCATTTTCCCCTATAGGGATACATGCATTTGGAACTCTAACTCAAACGTGGTTGGTACTAGCTGCATGAAACTTGACTCACTCAGTTAGTTCTCAGTGCACTCTCTATGCTTTGTTTCCTGTTGAAGTAGCCCTAAGCAGAGGCAAGGAAAATATACTTTCATTTGAAAGTGTTTGCAGAGCTTCCACAGAACTCTGAGTTTACTGGAATCTCAGCAACATTTTTTCACCCGATCTTGATGATACTTGGCAGCAAAGATGAGTATACCGGTTTCACTTGGCTGCCCAAATTTCGTTCTTCAGGGTTGAAGCGTTCGTTTGCAGGAGCACTTTGAATTTTAAGTTTCACTTCCTTTTCCCTTATGGGGATACATGCATTTGGAACTGTATATCCAACACGGTTTGTGCTAGCTTCTTCAAACTTGACTCACTCAATTCGTTCTCGGTGTGCTCTCTAGGCTTTGTTCCCTGTGGTAGTAGCTCTAAGCGGAGGCAAGGAACATACACTTTCATTTGAAAGCATTTGCAAAGCTTGCACAGAACTCTGAGTTTACTGGAATCTCAGCAAATGTTTATTCACCCGAACTTGTTGATACTTGGTAGAAAAAATGTGTATACCAGTTGCTCTTGGCAGCACAAATTCGGTTCTGCTAGGCTGAATCATTCCTTTGCAGGATGACTTGGATTAGTTAGGTTTTACTACATGTTCCCCTATAGGGATACATGCTTTTGGAAATCGAATTCAAACACCGTTTGTGCTAGCTACTTGAAAATTGACTAACTGAATGAATTCTCAGTGTGCTCTCTATGCTTTGTTACCGGTTTACGTACACCGAAGCAGAGCAGAGAAAAATAAACTTTCATTTGAAAGTGTTTGTAGAGCATCCACAGAACAGAGTTTACTGGACTCTCAGCAAATATTCTTTCACCCGATCTTGTTGATACTTGGCAGCCAAACTGAGTAGATGAGTTGCACTTGGCAGCCCAAATTTCGTCATCTTATGTTGAAGAGTTCCTTTGCAGGAACACTTTGAATTTTCAGGTTTAACTTCTTTTTTCCCTATAGGAATACATGCATTTGGAATGCTCAATCAAACACAGTTTGTGATACCTGTTTGAAACTTGGCCCACTCAATGACTTCTCAGTGGCTCTTTATGCATTGTCCCCTGCTGAAGTATCCCCCAGCAGAGGCAAGGAAAATACACTTTCTTATGGAAGTGTTTGCAGAGCTTCCACAAAACTCCCAAGTTTACTGGAATTTCAGCGAATCTTTTTTCACGTGATCTTGTTGATACTAGGTAAGAAAGATGAGCATACCAGTTGCATTTGGCTGCCAAAATTTCGTTCTTCTACGTTGAAACATTTGCTTTCAGGAAGACATTGAATTTTGGGGGTTTCTCTTCATTTTAACCTATAGGAATACATGCATTTGGAACGCTAAATCAAACACTCTTTGTGCTAGCTGCTTGAAGCTTGACTCACTCAATTAGTTCCCGGTGTGCTCTCTGTGATTGGTTCCCTGGTGAAGTGGTCCTAAGTGGAGGCAAGGAACATTCGCTTTCCTAAGAAAGCATTTACCGAGCTTCAACAGAGCTCCAAGTTAACTGGAATCTCTGCAAATATTTACTCACCTGAACTTGATGATACTTGTCTGGAAAGACGAGTTTACCAGTTGCACTTAGCTACCCAAATTTCGTTCTTCTAGGTTGAAAAGTCCGTTTGCAGGAACGCTTTTGAATGTTTAGGTTTCACTTCCTTTTCCCTTATAGGGATACATGCATCTGGAATTATACATCAAACACGGTTTATGCTAGCTGCTTGAAACTGAAACTCACTCAACTAGTTCTCAGTGTGATCTCTATGCTTTGTTTTCTGTGGAAGTAACCATAAGCAGAGGCAAGGTAAAGAAACTTTCATTTGAATGCCTTTGCATTGATTCCACAGAACTGTGAGTTTCCTGGATTCTCAGCAAATATTTTTTCACCCTAACTTGTTGTGACTCGACAGCAAAGATAAGTAGACCGGTTGCATTTGGCTGCCCAAATTGAGATGTTCTAGGTTGAATAGTTCGTTTGCAGGAACACTTTGAAATTGGAGGTTTCACTTCATTTTCCCCTATAGGGATACATGCATTTGGAACTCTAACTCAAACGCGGTTGGTACTAGCTGCATGAAAGTTGACTCACTCAGTTAGTTCTCATGCACTCTCTATGCTTTGTTTCCTGTTGAAGTAGCCCTAAGCAGAGGCAAGGAAAATATACTTTCATTTGAAAGTGTTTGCAGAGCTTCCACAGAACTCTGAGTTTACTGGAATCTCAGCAACATTTTTTCACCCGATCTTGATGATACGTGGCAGCAAAGATGAGTATACCGGTTTCACTTGGCTGCCCAAATTTTGTTCTTCAGGGTTGAAGCGTTCGTTTGCAGGAGCACTTTGAATTTTAAGTTTCACTTCCTTTTCCCTTATGGGGATACACGCATTTGGAACTGTATATCCAACACGGTTTCTGCTAGCTTCTTCAAACTTGACTCACTCAATTCGTTCTCGGTGTGCTCTCTAGGCTTTGTTCCCTGTGGTAGTAGCTCTAAGCGGAGGCAAGGAACATACACTTTCATTTCAAAGCATTTGCAAAGCTTGCACAGAACTCTGAGTTTACTGGAATCTCAGCAAATGTTTATTCACCCGAACTTGTTGATACTTGGTAGAAAAAAATGTGTATACCAGTTGCTCTTGGCAGCACAAATTCTGTTCTGCTAGGCTGAATCATTCCTTTGCAGGATGACTTGGATTAGTTAGGTTTTACTACATTTTCCCCTATAGGGATACATGCTTTTGGAAATCGAAATCAAACACGGTTTGTGCTAGCTGCTTGAAAATTGACTCACTGAATGAATTCTCATTGTGCTCTCTATGCTTTGTTACCGGTTTACGTCCACCGAAGAAGAGCAGAGAAAAATAAACTTTCATTTGAAAGTTTTTCTAGAGCATCCACAGAACAGAGTTTACCGGACTCTCAGCAAATATTTTTTCACCCGATCTTGTTGATACTTGGCAGCCAAACTGAGTAGATGAGTTGCACTTGGCAGCCCAAATTTCGTCATCTTATGTTGAAGAGTTCCTTTGCAGGAACACTTTGAATTTTCAGGTTTAACTTCTTTTTTCCCTATAGGAATACATGCATTTGGAATGCTCAATCAAACACAGTTTGTGATACCTGTTTGAAACTTGGCCCACTCAATGACTTCTCAGTGGCTCTTTATGCATTGTCCCCTGCTGAAGTATCCCCCAGCAGAGGCAAGGAAAATACACTTTCTTATGGAAGTGTTTGCAGAGCTTCCACAAAACTCCCAAGTTTACTGGAATTTCAGCGAATCTTTTTTCACTTGATCTTGTTGATACTAGGTAAGAAAGATGAGCATACCAGTTGCATTTGGCTGCCAAAATTTCGTTCTTCTACGTTGAAACATTTGCTTTCAGGAAGACATTGAATTTTGGGGGTTTCTCTTCCTTTTAACCTATAGGAATACATGCATTTGGAACGCTAAATCAAACACTCTTTGTGCTAGCTGCTTGAAGCTTGACTCACTCAATTAGTTCCCGGTGTGCTCTCTGTGATTGGTTCCCTGGTGAAGTGGTCCTAAGTGGAGGCAAGGAACATTCGCTTTCCTAAGAAAGCATTTACAGTGCTTCAACAGAGCTCCGAGTTAACTGGAATCTCTGCAAATATTTACTCACCTGATCTTGATGATACTTGTCAGGAAAGACGAGTTTACCAGTTGCACTTAGCTACCCATATTTCGTTCTTCTAGGTTGAAAAGTTCGTTTGCAGGAACGCTTTTGAATGTTTAGGTTTCACTTCCTTTTCCCTTATAGGGATACATGCATCTGGAATTATACATCAAACACGGTTTATGCTAGCTGCTTGAAACTGAAACTCACTCAACTTGTTCTCAGTGTGATCTCTATGCTTTGTTTTCTGTGGAAGTAACCCTAAGCAGAGGCAAGGAAAAGAAACTTTCATTTGAAAGCATTTGCAGTGATTCCACAGAACTGTGAGTTTCCTGTTTTCTCAGCAAATATTTTTTCACCCTAACTTGTTGTGACTCAACAGCAAAGATAATTAGACCGGTTGCATTTGGCTGCCCAAATTTAGATGTTCTAGGTTGAATAGTTCCTTTGCAGGAACACTTTGAAATTGGAGGTTTCACTTCATTTTCCCCTATAGGGATACATGCATTTGGAACTCTAACTCAAACGTGGTTGGTACTAGCTGCATGCAAGTTGACTCACTCAGTTAGTTCTCAGTGCACTCTCTATGCTTTGTTTCCTGTTGAAGTAGCCCTAAGCAGAGGCAAGGAAAATATACTTTCATTTGAAAGTGTTTGCAGAGCTTCCACAGAACTCTGAGTTTACTGGAATCTCAGCAACATTTTTTCACCCGATCTTGATGATACTTGGCAGCAAAGATGAGTATACTGGTTTCACTTGGCTGCCCAAATTTCGTTCTTCAGGGTTGAAGCGTTCGTTTGCAGGAGCACTTTGAATTTTAATTTTCACTTCCTTTTCCCTTATGGAAATACATGCATTTGGAACTGTATATCCAACACGGTTTGTGCTAGCTTCTTCAAACTTGACTCACTCAATTCGTTCCCGGTGTGCTCTCTAGGCTTTGTTCCCTGTGGTAGTAGCTCTAAGCGGAGGCAAGGAACATACACTTTCATTTGAAAGCATTTGCAAAGCTTGCACAGAACTCTGAGTTTACTGGAATCTCAGCAAATGTTTATTCACCCGAACATGTTGATACTTGGTAGAAAAAATGTGTATACCAGTTACTCTTGGCAGCACAAATTTTGTTCTGCTAGGCTGAATCATTCCTTTGCAGGATGACTTGGATTAGTTAGGTTTTACTACATGTTCCCCTATAGGGATACATGCTTTTGGAAATCGATATCAAACACGGTTTGTGCTAGCTGCTTGAAAATTGACTCACTGAATGAATTCTCATTGTGCTCTCTATGCTTTGTTACCGGTTTATGTACACCGAAGCAGAGCAGAGAAAAATAAACTTTCATTTGAAAGTGTTTGTAGAGCATCCACAGAACAGAGTTTACTGGACTCTCAGCAAATATTCTTTCACCCGATCTTGTTGATACTTGGCAGCCAAACTGAGTAGATGAGTTGCACTTGGCAGCCCAAATTTCGTCATCTTATGTTGAAGAGTTCCTTTGCAGGAACACTTTGAATTTTCAGGTTTAACTTCTTTTTTCCCTATAGGAATACATGCATTTGGAATGCTCAATCAAACACAGTTTGTGATACCTGTTTGAAACTTGGCCCACTCAATGACTTCTCAGTGGCTCTTTATGCATTGTCCCCTGCTGAAGTATCCCCCAGCAGAGGCAAGGAAAATACACTTTCTTATGGAAGTGTTTGCAGAGCTTCCACAAAACTCCCAAGTTTACTGGAATTTCAGCGAATCTTTTTTCACGTGATCTTGTTGATACTAGGTAAGAAAGATGAGCATACCAGTTGCATTTGGCTGCCAAAATTTCGTTCTTCTACGTTGAAACATTTGCTTTCAGGAAGACATTGAATTTTGGGGGTTTCTCTTCATTTTAACCTATAGGAATACATGCATTTGGAACGCTAAATCAAACACTCTTTGTGCTAGCTGCTTGAAGCTTGACTCACTCAATTAGTTCCCGGTGTGCTCTCTGTGATTGGTTCCCTGGTGAAGTGGTCCTAAGTGGAGGCAAGGAACATTCGCTTTCCTAAGAAAGCATTTACCGAGCTTCAACAGAGCTCCAAGTTAACTGGAATCTCTGCAAATATTTACTCACCTGAACTTGATGATACTTGTCAGGAAAGACGAGTTTACCAGTTGCACTTAGCTACCCAAATTTCGTTCTTCTAGGTTGAAAAGTCCGTTTGCAGGAACGCTTTTGAATGTTTAGGTTTCACTTCCTTTTCCCTTATAGGGATACATGCATCTGGAATTATACATCAAACACGGTTTATGCTAGCTGCTTGAAACTGAAACTCACTCAACTAGTTCTCAGTGTGATCTCTATGCTTTGTTTTCTGTGGAAGTAACCCTAAGCAGAGGCAAGGGAAAGAAACTTTCATTTGAAAGCCTTTGCAGTGATTCCACAGTACTGTGAGTTTCCTGGATTCTCAGCAAATATTTTTTCACCCTAACTTGTTGTGACTCGACAGCAAAGATAAGTAGACCGGTTGCATTTGGCTGCCCAAATTTAGATGTTCTAGGTTGAATAGTTCGTTTGCAGGAACACTTTGAAATTGGAGGTTTCACTTCATTTTCCCCTATAGGGATACATGCATTTGGAACTCTAACTCAAACGTGGTTGGTACTAGCTGCATGAAAGTTGACTCACTCAGTTAGTTCTCAGTGCACTCTCTATGCTTTGTTTCCTGTTCAAGTAGCCCTAAGCAGAGGCAAGGAAAATATACTTTCATTTGAAAGTGTTTGCAGAGCTTCCACAGAACTCTGAGTTTACTGGAATCTCAGCAACATTTTTTCACCCGATCTTGATGATACTTGGCAGCAAAGATGAGTATACCGGTTTCACTTGGCTGCCCAAATTTCGTTCTTCAGGGTTGAAGCGTTCGTTTGCAGGAGCACTTTGAATTTTAAGTTTCACTTCCTTTTCCCTGATGGGGATACATGCATTTGGAACTGTATATCCAACACGGTTTGTGCTAGCTTCTTCAAACTTGACTCACTCAATTCGTTCTCGGTGTGCTCTCTAGGCTTTGTTCCCTGTGGTAGTAGCTCTAAGCGGAGGCAAGGAACATACACTTTCATTTGAAAGCATTTGCAAAGCTTGCACAGAACTCTGAGTTTACTGGAATCTCAGCAAATGTTTATTCACACGAACTTGTTGATACTTGGTAGAAAAAATGTGTATACCAGTTGCTCTTGGCAGCACCAATTCTGTTCTGCTAGGCTGAATCATTCCTTTGCAGGATGACTTGGATTAGTTAGGTTTTACTACATTTTCCCCAATAGGGATACATGCTTTTGGAAATCGAAATCAAACACGGTTTGTGCTAGCTGCTTGAAAATTGACTCACTGAATGAATTCTCATTGTGCTCTCTATGCTTTGTTACCGGTTTACGTACACCGAAGCAGAACAGAGAAAAATAAACTTTCATTTGAAAGTGTTTGTAGAGCATCCACAGAACAGAGTTTACTGGACTCTCAGCAAATATTTTTTCACCCGATCTTGTTGATACTTGGCAGCCAAACTGAGTAGATGAGTTGCACTTGGCAGCCCAAATTTCGTCATCTTATGTTGAAGAGTTCCTTTGCAGGAACACTTTGAATTTTCAGGTTTAACTTCTTTTTTCCCTATAGGAATACATGCATTTGGAATGCTCAATCAAACACAGTTTGTGATACCTGTTTGAAACTTGGCCCACTCAATGACTTCTCAGTGGCTCTTTATGCATTGTCCCCTGCTGAAGTATCCCACAGCAGAGGCAAGGAAAATACACTTTCTTATGGAAGTGTTTGCAGAGCTTCCACAAAACTCCCAAGTTTACTGGAATTTCAGCGAATCTTTTTTCACTTGATCTTGTTGATACTAGGTAAGAAAGATGAGCATACCAGTTGCATTTGGCTCCCAAAATTTCGTTCTTCTACGTTGAAACATTTGCTTTCAGGAAGACATTGAATTTGCGGGGTTTCTCTTCATTTTAACCTATACGAATACATGCATTTGGAGCTCTAAATCAAACACTCTTTGTGCTAGCTGCTTGAAGCTTGACTCACTCAATTAGTTCCTGGTGTGCTCTCTGTGATTGGTTCCCTGGTGAAGTGGTCCTAAGTGGAGGCAAGGAACATTCGCTTTCCTAAGAAAGCATTTACAGTGCTTCAACAGAGCTCCGAGTTAACTGGAATCTCTGCAAATATTTACTCACCTGATCTTGATGATACTTGTCAGGAAAGACGAGTTTACCAGTTGCACTTAGCTACCCATATTTCGTTCTTCTAGGTTGAAAAGTTCGTTTGCAGGAACGCTTTTGAATGTTTAGGTTTCACTTCCTTTTCCCTTATAGGGATACATGCATCTGGAATTATACATCAAACACGGTTTATGCTAGCTGCTTGAAACTGAAACTCACTCAACTTGTTCTCAGTGTGATCTCTATGCTTTGTTTTCTGTGGAAGTAACCCTAAGCAGAGGCAAGGAAAAGAAACTTTCATTTGAAAGCATTTGCAGTGATTCCACAGAACTGTGAGTTTCCTGTTTTCTCAGCAAATATTTTTTCACCCTAACTTGTTGTGACTCAACAGCAAAGATAAGTAGACCGGTTGCATTTGGCTGCCCAAATTTAGATGTTCTAGGTTGAATAGTTCCTTTGCAGGAACACTTTGAAATTGGAGGTTTCACTTCATTTTCCCCTATAGGGATACATGCATTTGGAACTCTAACTCAAACGTGGTTGGTACTAGCTGCATGCAAGTTGACTCACTCAGTTAGTTCTCAGTGCACTCTCTATGCTTTGTTTCCTGTTGAAGTAGCCCTAAGCAGAGGCAAGGAAAATATACTTTCATTTGAAAGTGTTTGCAGAGCTTCCACAGAACTCTGAGTTTACTGGAATCTCAGCAACATTTTTTCACCCGATCTTGATGATACTTGGCAGCAAAGATGAGTATACCGGTTTCACTTGGCTGCCCAAATTTCGTTCTTCAGGGTTGAAGCGTTCGTTTGCAGGAGCACTTTGAATTTTAATTTTCACTTCCTTTTCCCTTATGGAAATACATGCATTTGGAACTGTATATCCAACACGGTTTGTGCTAGCTTCTTCAAACTTGACTCACTCAATTCGTTCCCGGTGTGCTCTCTAGGCTTTGTTCCCTGTGGTAGTAGCTCTAAGCGGAGGCAAGGAACATACACTTTCATTTGAAAGCATTTGCAAAGCTTGCACAGAACTCTGAGTTTACTGGAATCTCAGCAAATGTTTATTCACCCGAACATGTTGATACTTGGTAGAAAAAATGTGTATACCAGTTACTCTTGGCAGCACAAATTTTGTTCTGCTAGGCTGAATCATTCCTTTGCAGGATGACTTGGATTAGTTAGGTTTTACTACATGTTCCCCTATAGGGATACATGCTTTTGGAAATCGAAATCAAACACGGTTTGTGCTAGCTGCTTGAAAATTGACTCACTGAATGAATTCTCATTGTGCTCTCTATGCTTTGTTACCGGTTTATGTACACCGAAGCAGAGCAGAGAAAAATAAACTTTCATTTGAAAGTGTTTGTAGAGCATCCACAGAACAGAGTTTACTGGACTCTCAGCAAATATTCTTTCACCCGATCTTGTTGATACTTGGCAGCCAAACTGAGTAGATGAGTTGCACTTGGCAGCCCAAATTTCGTCATCTTATGTTGAAGAGTTCCTTTGCATTAACACTTTGAATTTTCAGGTTTAACTTCTTTTTCCCTATAGGAATACATGCATTTGGAATGCTCAATCAAACACAGTTTGTGATACCTGTTTGAAACTTGGCCCACTCAATGACTTCTCAGTGGCTCTTTATGCATTGTCCCCTGCTGAAGTATCCCCCAGCAGAGGCAAGGAAAATACACTTTCTTATGGAAGTGTTTGCAGAGCTTCCACAAAACTCCCAAGTTTACTGGAATTTCAGCGAATCTTTTTTCACGTGATCTTGTTGATACTAGGTAAGAAAGATGAGCATACCAGTTGCATTTGGCTGCCAAAATTTCGTTCTTCTACGTTGAAACATTTGCTTTCAGGAAGACATTGAATTTTGGGGGTTTCTCTTCATTTTAACCTATAGGAATACATGCATTGGGAACGCTAAATCAAACACTCTTTGTGCTAGCTGCTTGAAGCTTGACTCACTCAATTAGTTCTCGGTGTGCTCTCTAGGCTTTGTTCCCTGTGGTAGTAGCTCTAAGCGGAGGCAAGGAACATACACTTTCATTTGAAAGCATTTGCAAAGCTTGCACAGAACTCTGAGTTTACTGGAATCTCAGCAAATGTTTATTCACACGAACTTGTTGATACTTGGTAGAAAAAATGTGTATACCAGTTGCTCTTGGCAGCACCAATTCTGTTCTGCTAGGCTGAATCATTCCTTTGCAGGATGACTTGGATTAGTTAGGTTTTACTACATTTTCCCCAATAGGGATACATGCTTTTGGAAATCGAAATCAAACACGGTTTGTGCTAGCTGCTTGAAAATTGACTCACTGAATGAATTCTCATTGTGCTCTCTATGCTTTGTTATCGGTTTACGTACACCGAAGCAGAACAGAGAAAAATAAACTTTCATTTGAAAGTGTTTGTAGAGCATCCACAGAACAGAGTTTACTGGACTCTCAGCAAATATTTTTTCACCCGATCTTGTTGATACTTGGCAGCCAAACTGAGTAGATGAGTTGCACTTGGCAGCCCAAATTTCGTCATCTTATGTTGAAGAGTTCCTTTGCAGGAACACTTTGAATTTTCAGGTTTAACTTCTTTTTTCCCTATAGGAATACATGCATTTGGAATGCTCAATCAAACACAGTTTGTGATACCTGTTTGAAACTTGGCCCACTCAATGACTTCTCAGTGGCTCTTTATGCATTGTCCCCTGCTGAAGTATCCCACAGCAGAGGCAAGGAAAATACACTTTCTTATGGAAGTGTTTGCAGAGCTTCCACAAAACTCCCAAGTTTACTGGAATTTCAGCGAATCTTTTTTCACTTGATCTTGTTGATACTAGGTAAGAAAGATGAGCATACCAGTTGCATTTGGCTCCCAAAATTTCGTTCTTCTACGTTGAAACATTTGCTTTCAGGAAGACATTGAATTTGCGGGGTTTCTCTTCATTTTAACCTATACGAATACATGCATTTGGAGCTCTAAATCAAACACTCTTTGTGCTAGCTGCTTGAAGCTTGACTCACTCAATTAGTTCCCGGTGTGCTCTCTGTGATTAGTTCCCTGGTGAAGTGGTCCTAAGTGGAGGCAAGGAACATTGGCTTTCCTAAGAAAGCATTTACAGAGCTTCAACAGAGCTCCAAGTTAACTGGAATCTCTGCAAATATTTACTCACCTGATCTTGATGATACTTGTCAGGAAAGATGAGTTTACCAGTGGCACTTAGCTGCCCAAATTTCGTTCTTCTAGGTTGAAAAGTTCGTTTGCAGGAACGCTTTTGAATGTTTAGGTTTCACTTCCTTTTCCCTTATAGGGATACATGCATCTGGAATTATACATCAAACACGGTTTATGCTAGCTGCTTGAAACTGAAACTCACTCAACTAGTTCTCAGCGTGATCTCTATGCTTTGTTTTCTGTTGAAGTAACCCTAAGCAGAGGCAAGGGAAAGAAACTTGCATTTGAAAGCCTTGGCAGTGATTCCACAGAACTGTGAGTTTCCTGGATTCTCAGCAAATATTTTTTCACCCTAACTTGTTGTGACTCGACAGCAAAGATAAGTAGACCGGTTGCATTTGGCTGCCCAAATTGAGATCTTCTAGGTTGAATAGTTCGTTTGCAGGAACACTTTGAATTTGGAGGTTTCACTTCATTTTCCCCTATAGGGATACATGCATTTGTAACACTAACTCAAACGCGGTTTGTACTAGCTGCATGAAAGTTGACTCACTCAGTTAGTTCTCAGTGCACTCTCTATGCTTTGTTTCCTGTTGAAGTAGCCCTAAGCAGAGGCAAGGAAAATATCCTTTCATTTGAAAGTGTTTGCAGAGCTTCCACAGAACTCTGAGTTTACTGGAATCTCAGCAACATTTTTTCACCCGATCTTGATGATACTTGGCAGCAAAGATGAGTATACCGGTTTCACTTGGCTGCCCAAATTTCGTTCTTCAGGGTTGAAGCGTTCGTTTGCAGGAGCACTTTGAATTTTAAGTTTCACTTCCTTTTCCCTTATGGGGATACATGCATTTGGAACTGTATATCCAACATGGTTTGTGCTAGCTTCTTCAAACTTGACTCACTCAATTCGTTCTCGGTGTGCTCTCTAGGCTTTGTTTCCTGTGGTAGTAGCTCTAAGCGGAGGCAAGGAACATACACTTTCATTTGAAAGCATTTGCAAAGCTTGCACAGAACTCTGAGTTTACTGGAATCTCAGCAAATGTTTATTCACCCGAACTGGTTGATACTTGGTAGAAAAAATGTGTATACCAGTTGCTCTTGGCAGCACAAATTTTGTTCTGCTAGGCTGAATCATTCCTTTGCAGGATGACTTGGATCAGTTCGGTTTTAAGACATTTTCCCCTATAAGGATACATGCTTTTGGATATCGAAATGAAACACGGTTTGTGCTAGCTGCTTGAAAATTGATTCACTGAATGAATTCTCATTGTGCTCTCTATGCTTTGTTACCGGTTTATGTACACCGAAGCAGAGCAGAGAAAAATAAACTTTCATTTGAAAGTGTTTGTAGAGCATCCACAGAACAAAGTTTACTGGACTCGCAGCAGATATTTTTTCACCCGATCTTGTTGATACTTGGCAGCAAAACTGAGTAGATGAGTTGCACTTGGCAGCCCAAATTTCGTCATCTTATGTTGAAGAGTTCCTTTGCAGGAACACTTTGAATTTTCAGGTTTAACTTCTTTTTTCCCTATAGGAATACATGCATTTGGAATGCTCAACGAAACACAGTTTGTGATACCTGTTTGAAACTTGGCCCACTCAATGACTTCTCAGTGGCTCTTGATGCATTGTCCCCTGCTGAAGTATCCCCCAGCAGAGGCAAGGAAAATACACTTTCTTATGTAAGTGTTTGCAGAGCTTCCACAAAACTCCCAAGTTTACTGGAATTTCAGCGAATATTTTTTCACTTGATCTTGTTGATACTAGGTAAGAAAGATGAGCATACCAGTTGCATTTGGCTCCCAAAATTTCGTTCTTCTACGTTGAATCATTTGCTTTCAGGAAGACATTGAATTTGCGGGGTTTCTCTTCATTTTAACCTATACGAATACATGCATTTGGAGCTCTAAATCAAACACTCTTTGTGCTAGCTGCTTGAAGCTTGACTCACTCAATTAGTTCCCGGTGTGCTCTCTGTGATTAGTTCCCTGGTGAAGTGGTCCTAAGTGGAGGCAAGGAACATTGGCTTTCCTAAGAAAGCATTTACAGAGCTTCAACAGAGCTCCAAGTTAACTGGAATCTCTGCAAATATTTACTCACCTGATCTTGATGATACTTGTCAGGAAAGATGAGTTTACCAGTGGCACTTAGCTGCCCAAATTTCGTTCTTCTAGGTTGAAAAGTTCGTTTGCAGGAACGCTTTTGAATGTTTAGGTTTCACTTCCTTTTCCCTTATAGGGATACATGCATCTGGAATTATACATCAAACACGGTTTATGCTAGCTGCTTGAAACTGAAACTCACTCAACTAGTTCTCAGCGTGATCTCTATGCTTTGTTTTCTGTTGAAGTAACCCTAAGCAGAGGCAAGGGAAAGAAACTTGCATTTGAAAGCCTTGGCAGTGATTCCACAGAACTGTGAGTTTCCTGGATTCTCAGCAAATATTTTTTCACCCTAACTTGTTGTGACTCGACAGCAAAGATAAGTAGACCGGTTGCATTTGGCTGCCCAAATTGAGATCTTCTAGGTTGAATAGTTCGTTTGCAGGAACACTTTGAATTTGGAGGTTTCACTTCATTTTCCCCTATAGGGATACATGCATTTGTAACACTAACTCAAACGCGGTTGGTACTAGCTGCATGAAAGTTGACTCACTCAGTTAGTTCTCAGTGCACTCTCTATGCTTTGTTTCCTGTTGAAGTAGCCCTAAGCAGAGGCAAGGAAAATATCCTTTCATTTGAAAGTGTTTGCAGAGCTTCCACAGAACTCTGAGTTTACTGGAATCTCAGCAACATTTTTTCACCCGATCTTGATGATACTTGGCAGCAAAGATGAGTATACCGGTTTCACTTGGCTGCCCAAATTTCGTTCTTCAGGGTTGAAGCGTTCGTTTGCAGGAGCACTTTGAATTTTAATTTTCACTTCCTTTTCCCTTATGGGGATACATGCATTTGGAACTGTATATCCAACATGGTTTGTGCTAGCTTCTTGAAACTTGACTCACTCAATTCGTTCTCGGTGTGCTCTCTAGGCTTTGTTTCCTGTGGTAGTAGCTCTAAGCGGAGGCAAGGAACA
Organism: Marmota flaviventris; assembly: GCF_047511675.1. Classification (NCBI taxonomy): domain Eukaryota; kingdom Metazoa; phylum Chordata; class Mammalia; order Rodentia; family Sciuridae; genus Marmota; species Marmota flaviventris. The sequence continues at coordinate 20,776 of NW_027287950.1, forward strand.
TACACTTTCATTTGAAAGCATTTGCAAAGCTTGCACAGAACTCTGAGTTTACTGGAATCTCAGCAAATGTTTATTCACCCGAACTGGTTGATACTTGGTAGAAAAAATGTGTATACCAGTTGCTCTTGGCAGCACAAATTTTGTTCTGCTAGGCTGAATCATTCCTTTGCAGGATGACTTGGATCAGTTCGGTTTTAAGACATTTTCCCCTATAAGGATACATGCTTTTGGATATCGAAATGAAACACGGTTTGTGCTAGCTGCTTGAAAATTGACTCACTGAATGAGTTCTCATTGTGCTCTCTATGCTTTGTTACCAGTTTATGTACACCGAAGCAGAGCAGAGAAAAATAAACTTTCATTTGAAAGTGTTTGTAGAGCATCCACAGAACAGAGTTTACTGGACTCTCAGCAGATATTTTTTCACCCGATCTTGTTGATACTTGGCAGCAAAACTGAGTAGATGAGTTGCACTTGGCAGCCCAAATTTCGTCATCTTATGTTGAAGAGTTCCTTTGCAGGAACACTTTGAATTTTCAGGTTTAACTTCTTTTTTCCCTATAGGAATACATGCATTTGGAATGCTCAACGAAACACAGTTTGTGATACCTGTTTGAAACTTGGCCCACTCAATGACTTCTCAGTGGCTCTTGATGCATTGTCCCCTGCTGAAGTATCCCCCAGCAGAGGCAAGGAAAATACACTTTCTTATGTAAGTGTTTGCAGAGCTTCCACAAAACTCCCAAGTTTACTGGAATTTCAGCGAATATTTTTTCACTTGATCTTGTTGATACTAGGTAAGAAAGATGAGCATACCAGTTGCATTTGGCTCCCAAAATTTCGTTCTTCTACGTTGAATCATTTGCTTTCAGGAAGACATTGAATTTGCGGGGTTTCTCTTCATTTTAACCTATACGAATACATGCATTTGGAGCTCTAAATCAAACACTCTTTGTGCTAGCTGCTTGAAGCTTGACTCACTCAATTAGTTCCCGGTGTGCTCTCTGTGATTAGTTCCCTGGTGAAGTGGTCCTAAGTGGAGGCAAGGAACATTGGCTTTCCTAAGAAAGCATTTACAGAGCTTCAACAGAGCTCCAAGTTAACTGGAATCTCTGCAAATATTTACTCACCTGAACTTGATGATACTTGTCAGGAAAGATGAGTTTACCAGTGGCACTTAGCTGCCCAAATTTCGTTCTTCTAGGTTGAAAAGTTCGTTTGCAGGAACGCTTTTGAATGTTTAGGTTTCACTTCCTTTTCCCTTATAGGGATACATGCATCTGGAATTATATATCAAACACGGTTTATGCTAGCTGCTTGAAACTGAAACTCACTCAACTAGTTCTCAGTGTGATCTCTATGCTTTGTTTTCTGTTGAAGTAACCCTAAGCAGAGGCAAGGGAAAGAAACTTGCATTTGAAAGCCTTGGCAATGATTCCACAGAACTGTGAGTTTCCTGGATTCTCAGCAAATATTTTTTCACCCTAACTTGTTGTGACTCGACAGCAAAGATAAGTAGACCGGTTGCATTTGGCTGCCCAAATTGAGATCTTCTAGGTTGAGTAGTTCGTTTGCAGGAACACTTTGAAATTGGAGGTTTCACTTCATTTTCCCCTATAGGGATACATGCATTTGTAACACTAACTCAAACGCGGTTGGTACTAGCTGCATGAAAGTTGACTCACTCAGTTAGTTCTCAGTGCACTCTCTATGCTTTGTTTCCTGTTGAAGTAGCCCTAAGCAGAGGCAAGGAAAATATCCTTTCATTTGAAAGTGTTTGCAGAGCTTCCACAGAACTCTGAGTTTACTGGAATCTCAGCAACATTTTTTCACCCGATCTTGATGATACTTGGCAGCAAAGATGAGTATACCGGTTTCACTTGGCTGCCCAAATTTCGTTCTTCAGGGTTGAAGCGTTCGTTTGCAGGAGCACTTTGAATTTTAAGTTTCACTTCCTTTTCCCTTATGGGGATACATGCATTTGGAACTGTATATCCAACACGGTTTGTGCTAGCTTCTTCAAACTTGACTCACTCAATTCGTTCTCGGTGTGCTCTCTAGGCTTTGTTCCCTGTGGTAGTAGCTCTAAGCGGAGGCAAGGAACATACACTTTCATTTGAAAGCATTTGCAAAGCTTGCACAGAACTCTGAGTTTACTGGAATCTCAGCAAATGTTTATTCACCCGAACTGGTTGATACTTGGTAGAAAAAATGTGTATACCAGTTGCTCTTGGCAGCACAAATTTTGTTCTGCTAGGCTGAATCATTCCTTTGCAGGATGACTTGGATCAGTTCGGTTTTAAGACATTTTCCCCTATAAGGATACATGCTTTTGGATATCGAAATGAAACACGGTTTGTGCTAGCTGCTTGAAAATTGATTCACTGAATGAATTCTCATTGTGCTCTCTATGCTTTGTTACCGGTTTATGTACACCGAAGCAGAGCAGAGAAAAATAAATTTTCATTTGAAAGTGTTTGTAGAGCATCCACAGAACAGAGTTTACTGGACTCTCAGCAGATATTTTTTCACCCGATCTTGTTGATACTTGGCAGCAAAACTGAGTAGATGAGTTGCACTTGGCAGCCCAAATTTCGTCATCTTATGTTGAAGAGTTCCTTTGCAGGAACACTTTGAATTTTCAGGTTTAACTTCTTTTTTCCCTATAGGAATACATGCATTTGGAATGCTCAACGAAACACAGTTTGTAATACCTGTTTGAAACTTGGCCCACTCAATGACTTCTCAGTGGCTCTTGATGCATTGTCCCCTGCTGAAGTATCCCCCAGCAGAGGCAAGGAAAATACACTTTCTTATGTAAGTGTTTGCAGAGCTTCCACAAAACTCCCAAGTTTACTGGAATGTCAGCGAATATTTTTTCACTTGATCTTGTTGATACTAGGTAAGAAAGATGAGCATACCAGTTGCATTTGGCTCCCAAAATTTCGTTCTTCTACGTTGAATCATTTGCTTTCAGGAAGACATTGAATTTGCGGGGTTTCTCTTCATTTTAACCTATACGAATACATGCATTTGGAGCTCTAAATCAAACACTCTTTGTGCTAGCTGCTTGAAGCTTGACTCACTCAATTAGTTCCCGGTGTGCTCTCTGTGATTAGTTCCCTGGTGAAGTGGTCCTAAGTGGAGGCAAGGAACATTGGCTTTCCTAAGAAAGAATTTACAGAGCTTCAACAGAGCTCCAAGTTAACTGGAATCTCTGCAAATATTTACTCACCTGAACTTGATGATACTTGTCAGGAAAGATGAGTTTACCAGTGGCACTTAGCTGCCCAAATTTCGTTCTTCTAGGTTGAAAAGTTCGTTTGCAGGAACGCTTTTGAATGTTTAGGTTTCACTTCCTTTTCCCTTATAGGGATACATGCATCTGGAATTATACATCAAACAAGGTTTATGCTAGCTGCTTGAAACTGAAACTCACTCAACTAGTTCTCAGTGTGATCTCTATGCTTTGTTTTCTGTTGAAGTAACCCTAAGCAGAGGCAAGGGAAAGAAACTTGCATTTGAAAGCCTTGGCAATGATTCCACAGAACTGTGAGTTTCCTGGATTCTCAGCAATTATTTTTTCACCCTAACTTGTTGTGACTCGACAGCAAAGATAAGTAGACCGGTTGCATTTGGCTGCCCAAATTGAGATCTTCTAGGTTGAATAGTTCGTTTGCAGGAACACTTTGAAATTGGAGGTTTCACTTCATTTTCCCCTATAGGGATACATGCATTTGTAACACTAACTCAAACGCGGTTGGTACTAGCTGCATGAAAGTTGACTCACTCAGTTAGTTCTCAGTGCACTCTCTATGCTTTGTTTCCTGTTGAAGTAGCCCTAAGCAGAGGCAAGGAAAATATCCTTTCATTTGAAAGTGTTTGCAGAGCTTCCACAGAACTCTGAGTTTACTGGAATCTCAGCAACATTTTTTCACCCGATCTTGATGATACTTGGCAGCAAAGATGAGTATACCGGTTTCACTTGGCTGCCCAAATTTCGTTCTTCAGGGTTGAAGCGTTCGTTTGCAGGAGCACTTTGAATTTTAAGTTTCACTTCCTTTTCCCTTATGGGGATACATGCATTTGGAACTGTATATCCAACACGGTTTGTGCTAGCTTCTTCAAACTTGACTCACTCAATTCGTTCTCGGTGTGCTCTCTAGGCTTTGTTCCCTGTGGTAGTAGCTCTAAGCGGAGGCAAGGAACATACACTTTCATTTGAAAGCATTTGCAAAGCTTGCACAGAACTCTGAGTTTACTGGAATCTCAGCAAATGTTTATTCACCCGAACTGGTTGATACTTGGTAGAAAAAATGTGTATACCAGTTGCTCTTGGCAGCACAAATTTTGTTCTGCTAGGCTGAATCATTCCTTTGCAGGATGACTTGGATCAGTTCGGTTTTAAGACATTTTCCCCTATAAGGATACATGCTTTTGGATATCGAAATGAAACACGGTTTGTGCTAGCTGCTTGAAAATTGATTAACTGAATGAATTCTCATGGTGCTCTCTATGCTTTGTTACCGGTTTATGTACACCGAAGCAGAGCAGAGAAAAATAAACTTTCATTTGAAAGTGTTTGTAGAGCATCCACAGAACAGAGTTTACTGGACTCTCAGCAGATATTTTTTCACCCGATCTTGTTGATACTTGGCAGCAAAACTGAGTAGATGAGTTGCACTTGGCAGCCCAAATTTCGTCATCTTATGTTGAAGAGTTCCTTTGCAGGAACACTTTGAATTTTCAGGTTTAACTTCTTTTTTCCCTATAGGAATACATGCATTTGGAATGCTCAACGAAACACAGTTTGTAATACCTGTTTGAAACTTGGCCCACTCAATGACTTCTCAGTGGCTCTTGATGCATTGTCCCCTGCTGAAGTATCCCCCAGCAGAGGCAAGGAAAATACACTTTCTTATGTAAGTGTTTGCAGAGCTTCCACAAAACTCCCAAGTTTACTGGAATGTCAGCGAATATTTTTTCACTTGATCTTGTTGATACTAGGTAAGAAAGATGAGCATACCAGTTGCATTTGGCTCCCAAAATTTCGTTCTTCTACGTTGAATCATTTGCTTTCAGGAAGACATTGAATTTGCGGGGTTTCTCTTCATTTTAACCTATACGAATACATGCATTTGGAGCTCTAAATCAAACACTCTTTGTGCTAGCTGCTTGAAGCTTGACTCACTCAATTAGTTCCCGGTGTGCTCTCTGTGATTAGTTCCCTGGTGAAGTGGTCCTAAATGGAGGCAAGGAACATTGGCTTTCCTAAGAAAGCATTTACAGAGCTTCAACAGAGCTCCAAGTTAACTGGAATCTCTGCAAATATTTACTCACCTGAACTTGATGATACTTGTCAGGAAAGATGAGTTTACCAGTGGCACTTAGCTGCCCAAATTTCGTTCTTCTAGGTTGAAAAGTTCGTTTGCAGGAACGCTTTTGAATGTTTAGGTTTCACTTCCTTTTCCCTTATAGGGATACATGCATCTGGAATTATACATCAAACACGGTTTATGCTAGCTGCTTGAAACTGAAACTCACTCAACTAGTTCTCAGCGTGATCTCTATGCTTTGTTTTCTGTTGAAGTAACCCTAAGCAGAGGCAAGGGAAAGAAACTTGCATTTGAAAGCCTTGGCAGTGATTCCACAGAACTGTGAGTTTCCTGGATTCTCAGCAAATATTTTTTCACCCTAACTTGTTGTGACTCGACAGCAAAGATAAGTAGACCGGTTGCATTTGGCTGCCCAAATTGAGATCTTCTAGGTTGAATAGTTCGTTTGCAGGAACACTTTGAAATTGGAGGTTTCACTTCATTTTCCCCTATAGGGATACATGCATTTGTAACACTAACTCAAACGCGGTTGGTACTAGCTGCATGAAAGTTGACTCACTCAGTTAGTTCTCAGTGCACTCTCTATGCTTTGTTTCCTGTTGAAGTAGCCCTAAGCAGAGGCAAGGAAAATATCCTTTCATTTGAAAGTGTTTGCAGAGCTTCCACAGAACTCTGAGTTTACTGGAATCTCAGCAACATTTTTTCACCCGATCTTGATGATACTTGGCAGCAAAGATGAGTATACCGGTTTCACTTGGCTGCCCAAATTTCGTTCTTCAGGGTTGAAGCGTTCGTTTGCAGGAGCACTTTGAATTTTAAGTTTCACTTCCTTTTCCCTTATGGGGATACATGCATTTGGAACTGTATATCCAACATGGTTTGTGCTAGCTTCTTCAAACTTGACTCACTCATTCGTTCTCGGTGTGCTCTCTAGGCTTTGTTTCCTGTGGTAGTAGCTCTAAGCGGAGGCAAGGAACATACACTTTCATTTGAAAGCATTTGCAAAGCTTGCACAGAACTCTGAGTTTACTGGAATCTCAGCAAATGTTTATTCACCCGAACTGGTTGATACTTGGTAGAAAAAATGTGTATACCAGTTGCTCTTGGCAGCACAAATTTTGTTCTGCTAGGCTGAATCATTCCTTTGCAGGATGACTTGGATCAGTTCGGTTTTACCACATTTTCCCCTATAGGGATACATGCTTTTGGAAATCGAAATCAAACACGGTTTGTGCTAGCTGCTTGAAAATTGACTCACTGAATGAATTCTGATTGTGCTCTCTATGCTTAGTTACCGGTTTATGTACACCGAAGCAGAGCAGAGAAAATAAACTTTCATTTGAAAGTGTTTGTAGAGCATCCACAGAACAGAGTTTACTGGACTCTCAGCAGATATTTTTTCACCCGATCTTGTTGATACTTGGCAGCAAAACTGAGTAGATGATTTGCACTTGGCAGCCCAAATTTCGTCATCTTATGTTGAAGAGTTCCTTTGCAGGAACACTTTGAATTTCAGGTTTAACTTCTTTTTTCCCTATAGGAATACATGCATTTGGAATGCTCAACGAAACACAGTTTGTGACACCTGTTTGAAACTTGGCCCACTCAATGACTTCTCAGTGGCTCTTGATGCATTGTCCCCTGCTGAAGTATCCCCAGCAGAGGCAAGGAAAATAAACTTTCTTATGTAAGTGTTTGCAGAGCTTCCACAAAACTCCCAAGTTTACTGGAATTTCAGGGAATATTTTTTCACTTGAACTTGTTGATACTAGGTAGAAAGATGAGCATACCAGTTGCATTTGGCTCCCAAAATTTCGTTCTTCTACGTTGAAACATTTGCTTTCAGGAAGACATTGAATTTGGGGGGTTTCACTTCATTTTAACCTATAGGAATACATGCATTTGGAGCTCTAAATCAAACACTCTTTGTGCTAGCTGCTTGAAGCTTGACTCACTCGATTAGTTCCCGGTGTGCTCTCTGTGATTGGTTCCCTGGTGAAGTGGTCCTAAGTGGAGGCAAGGAACATTCGCTTTCCTAAGAAAGCATTTACAGAGCTTCAACAGAGCTCCAAGTTAACTGGAATCTCTGCAAATATTTACTCACCTGATCTTGATGATACTTGTCAGGAAAGATGAGTTTAACAGTGGCACTTAGCTGCCCCAATTTCGTTCTTCTAGGTTGAAAAGTTCGTTTGCAGGAACGCTTTTGAATGTTTAGGTTTCACTTCCTTTTCCCTTATAGGGATACATGCATCTGGAATTATACATCAAACACGGTTTATGCTAGCTGCTTGAAACTGAAACTCACTCAACTAGTTCTCAGCATGATCTCTAAGCTTTGTTTTCTGTTGAAGTAACCCTAAGCAGAGGCAAGGGAAAGAAACTTTCATTTGAAAGCCTTGGCAGTGATTCCACAGAACTGTGAGTTTCCTGGATTCTCAGCAATTATTTTTTCACCCTAACTTGTTGTGACTCGACAGCAAAGATAAGTAGACCGGTTGCATTTGGCTGCCCAAATTGAGATCTTCTAGGTTGAATAGTTCGTTTGCAGGAACACTTTGAAATTGGAGGTTTCACTTCATTTTCCCCTATAGGGATACATGCATTTGGAAACACTAACTCAAACGCGGTTGGTACTAGCTGCATGAAAGTTGACTCACTCAGTTAGTTCTCAGTGCACTCTCTATGCTTTGTTTCCTGTTGAAGTAGCCCTAAGCAGAGGCAAGGAAAATATCCTTTCATTTGAAAGTGTTTGCAGAGCTTCCACAGAAATCTGAGTTTACTGGAATCTCAGCAACATTTTTTCACCCGATCTTGATGATACTTGGCAGCAAAGATGAGTATACCGGTTTCACTTGGCTGCCCAAATTTCGTTCTTCAGGGTTGAAGCGTTCCTATGTAGGAGCACTTTGAATTTTAAGTTTCACTTCCTTTTCCCTTATGGGGATACATGCATTTGGAACTGTATATCCAACACGGTTTGTGCTAGCTTCTTCAAACTTGACTCACTCAATTCGTTCTCGGTGTGCTCTCTAGGCTTTGTTCCCTGTGGTAGTAGCTCTAAGCGGAGGCAAGGAACATACACTTTCATTTGAAAGCATTTGCAAAGCTTGCACAGAACTCTGAGTTTACTGGAATCTCAGCAAATGTTTATTCACCCGAACTGGTTGATACTTGGTAGAAAAAATGTGTATACCAGTGCTCTTGGCAGCACAAATTTTGTTCTGCTAGGCTAAATCATTCCTTTGCAGGATGACTTGGATCAGTTCGGTTTTAAGACATTTTCCCTATAAGGATACATGCTTTTGGATATCGAAATGAAACACGGTTTGTGGTAGCTGCTTGAAAATTGATTCACTGAATGAATTCTCATGGTGCTCTCTATGCTTTGTTACCGGTTTATGTACACCGAAGCAGAGCAGAGAAAAATAAACTTCATTTGAAAGTGTTTAGAGCATCCACAGAACAGAGTTTACTGGACTCTCAGCAGATATTTTTTCACCCGATCTTGTTGATACTTGGCAGCAAAACTGAGTAGATGAGTTTCACTTGGCAGCCCAAATTTCGTCATCTTTATGTTGAAGAGTCCTTTGCAGGAACACTTTGAAATTTTCAGGTTTAACTTCTTTTTTTCCCTATAGGAATACATGCATTTGGAATGCTCAACGAAACACAGTTTGTGATACCTGTTTGAAACTTGGCCCACTCAATGACTTCTCAGTGGCTCTTGATGCATTGTCCCCTGCTGAAGTATCCCCAGCAGAGGCAAGGAAAATACACTTTCTTATGTAAGTGTTTGCAGAGCTTCCACAAAACTCCCAAGTTTACTGGAATTTCAGCGAATATTTTTTCACTTGATCTTGTTGATACTAGGTAAGAAAGATGAGCATACCAGTTGCATTTGGCTGCCAAAATTTCGTTCTTCTACGTGGAAACATTTGCTTTCAGGAAGACATTGAATTTGGGGGGTTTCTCTTCATTTTAACCTATAGGAATACATGCATTTGGAGCTCTAAATCAACACTCTTTGTGCTAGCTGCTTGAAGCTTGACTCACTCAATTAGTTCCCGGTGTGCTCTCTGTGATTGGTTCCCTGGTGAAGTGGTCCTAAGTGGAGGCAAGGAACATTGGCTTTCCTAAGAAAGCATTTACAGAGCTTCAACAGAGCTCCAAGTTAACTGGAATCTCTGCAAATATTTACTCACCTGATCTTGATGATACTTGTCAGGAAAGATGAGTTTTACCAGTGCACTTAGCTGCCCAAATTTCGTTCTTCTAGGTTGAAAAGTTCGTTTGCAGGAAAGCTTTTGAATGTTTAGGTTTCACTTCCTTTTCCCTTATAGGGATACATGCATCTGGAATTATACATCAAACACGGTTTATGCTAGCTGCTTGAAACTGAAACTCACTCAACTAGTTCTCAGCGTGATCTCTATGCTTTGTTTTCTGTTGAAGTAACCCTAAGCAGAGGCAAGGGGAAAGAAACTTGCATTTGAAAGCCTTGGCAGTGATTCACAGAACTGTGAGTTCCTGGATTCTCAGCAAATATTTTTTCACCCTAACTTGTTGTGACTCGACAGCAAAGATAAGTAGACCGGTTGCATTTGGCTGCCCAAATTGAGATCTTCTAGGTTGAATAGTTCGTTTGCAGGAACACTTTGAAATTGGAGGTTTCACTTCATTTTCCCCTATAGGGATACATGCATTTGTAACACTAACTCAAACGCGGTTGGTACTAGCTGCATGAAAGTTGACTCACTCAGTTAGTTCTCAGTGCACTCTCTATGCTTTGTTTCCTGTTGAAGTAGCCCTAAGCAGAGGCAAGGAAAATATACTTTCATTTGAAAGTGTTTGCAGAGCTTCCACAGAACTCTGAGTTTACTGGAATCTCAGCAACATTTTTTCACCCGATCTTGATGATACTTGGCAGCAAAGATGAGTATACCGGTTTCACTTGGCTGCCCAAATTTCGTTCTTCAGGGTTGAAGCGTTCCTTTGCAGGAGCACTTTGAATTTTAAGTTTCACTTCCTTTTCCCTTATGGGGATACATGCATTTGGAACTGTATATCCAACACGGTTTGTGCTAGCTTCTTCAAACTTGACTCACTCAATTCGTTCTCGGTGTGCTCTCTAGGCTTTGTTTCCTGTGGTAGTAGCTCTAAGCGGAGGCAAGGAACATACACTTTCATTTGAAAGCATTTGCAAAGCTTGCACAGAACTCTGAGTTTACTGGAATCTCAGCAAATGTTTATTCACCCGAACTGGTTGATACTTGGTAGAAAAATGTGTATACCAGTTGCTCTTGGCAGCACAATTTTGTTCTGCTAGGCTGAATCATTCCTTTGCAGGATGACTTGGATCAGTTCGGTTTTACCACATTTTCCCCTATAGGGATACATGCTTTTGGAAATCGAAATCAAACACGGTTTGTGCTAGCTGCTTGAAAATTGACTCACTGAATGAATTCTGATTGTGATCTCTATGCTTAGTTACCGGTTTATGTACACCAAAGCAGAGCAGAGAAAAATAAACTTTCATTTGAAAGTGTTTGTAGAGCATCCACAGAACAGAGTTTACTGGACTCTCAGCAGATATTTTTTCACCGGATCTTGTTGATACTTGGCAGCAAAACTGAGTAGATGAGTTGCACTTGGCAGCCCAAATTTCGTCATCTTATGTTGAAGAGTTCCTTTGCAGGAACACTTTGAATTTTCAGGTTTAACTTCTTTTTCCCTATAGGAATACATGCATTTGGAATGCTCAACGAAACACAGTTTGTGACACCTGTTTGAAACTTGGCCCACTCAATGACTTCTCAGTGGCTCTTGATGCATTGTCCCCTGCTGAAGTATCCCCCAGCAGAGGCAAGGAAAATACACTTTCTTATGTAAGTGTTTGCAGAGCTTCCACAAAACTCCCAAGTTTACTGGAATTTCAGCGAATATTTTTTCACTTGATCTTGTTGATACTAGGTAAGAAAGATGAGCATACCAGTTGCATTGGCTCCCAAAATTTCGTTCTTCTACGTTGAAACATTTGCTTTCAGGAAGACATTGAATTTGGGGGGTTTCTCTTCATTTTAACCTATAGAATACATGCATTTGGAGCTCTAAATCAAACACTCTTTGTGCTAGCTGCTTGAAGCTTGACTCACTCAATTAGTTCCGGTGTGCTCTCTGTGATTGGTTCCCTGGTGAAGTGGTCCTAAGTGGAGGCAAGGAACATTGGCTTTCCTAAGAAAGCATTTACAGAGCTTCAACAGAGCTCCAAGTTAACTGGAATCTCTGCAAATATTACTCACCTGATCTTGATGATACTTGTCAGGAAAGATGAGTTTACCAGTGGCACTTAGCTGCCCAAATTTCGTTCTTCTAGGTTGAAAAGTTCGTTGCAGGAACGCTTTTGAATGTTTAGGTTTCACTTCCTTTTCCCTTATAGGATACATGCATCTGGAATTATACATCAAACACGGTTTATGCTAGCTGCTTGAAACTGAAACTCACTCAACTAGTTCTCAGCGTGATCTCTATGCTTTGTTTTCTGTTGAAGTAACCCTAAGCAGAGGCAAGGGAAAGAAACTTGCATTTGAAGCCTTGGCAGTGATTCCACAGAACTGTGAGTTTCCTGGATTCTCAGCAAATATTTTTTCACCCTAACTTGTTGTGACTCGACAGCAAAGATAAGTAGACCGGTTGCATTTGGCTGCCCAAATTGAGATCTTCTAGGTTGAATAGTTCGTTTGCAGGAACACTTTGAAATTGGAGGTTTCACTTCATTTTCCCCTATAGGGATACATGCATTTGGAACACTAACTCAAACGCGGTTGGTACTAGCTGCATGAAAGTTGACTCACTCAGTTAGTTCTCAGTGCACTCTCTATGCTTTGTTTCCTGTTGAAGTAGCCCTAAGCAGAGGCAAGGAAAATATACTTTCATTTGAAAGTGTTTGCAGAGCTTCCACAGAACTCTGAGTTTACTGGAATCTCAGCAACATTTTTCACCCGATCTTGATGATACTTGGCAGCAAAGATGAGTATACCGGTTTCACTTGGCTGCCCAAATTTCGTTCTTCAGGGTTGAAGCGTTCCTTTGCAGGAGCACTTTGAATTTTAAGTTTCACTTCCTTTTCCCTTATGGGGATACATGCATTTGGAACTGTATATCCAACACGGTTTGTGCTAGCTTCTTCAAACTTGACTCACTCAATTCGTTCTCGGTGTGCTCTCTAGGCTTTGTTTCCTGTGGTAGTAGCTCTAAGCGGAGGCAAGGAACATACACTTTCATTTGAAAGCATTTGCAAAGCTTGCACAGAACTCTGAGTTTACTGGAATCTCAGCAAATGTTTATTCACCCGAACTGGTTGATACTTGGTAGAAAAAATGTGTATACCAGTTGCTCTTGGCAGCACAAATTTTGTTCTGCTAGGCTGAATCATTCCTTTGCAGGATGACTTGGATCAGTTCGGTTTTACCACATTTTCCCTATAGGGATACATGCTTTTGGAAATCGAAATCAAACACGGTTTGTGCTAGCTGCTTGAAAATTGACTCACTGAATGAATTCTGATTGTGATCTCTATGCTTAGTTACCGGTTTATGTACACCAAAGCAGAGCAGAGAAAAATAAACTTTCATTTGAAAGTGTTGTAGAGCATCCACAGAACAGAGTTTACTGGACTCTCAGCAGATATTTTTTCACCGGATCTTGTTGATACTTGGCAGCAAAACTGAGTAGATGAGTTGCACTTGGCAGCCCAAATTTCGTCATCTTATGTTGAAGAGTTCCTTTGCAGGAACACTTTGAATTTTCAGGTTTAACTTCTTTTTTCCCTATAGGAATACATGCATTTGGAATGCTCAACGAAACACAGTTTGTGACACCTGTTTGAAACTTGGCCACTCAATGACTTCTCAGTGGCTCTTGATGCATTGTCCCCTGCTGAAGTATCCCCCAGCAGAGGCAAGGAAAATACACTTTCTTATGTAAGTGTTTTGCAGAGCTTCCACAAAACTCCCAAGTTTACTGGAATTTCAGCGAATATTTTTTCACTTGATCTTGTTGATACTAGGTAAGAAAGATGAGCATACCAGTTGCATTTGGCTCCCAAATTCGTTCTTCTACGTGGAAACATTTGCTTTCAGGAAGACATTGAATTTGGGGGGTTTCTCTTCATTTTAACCTATAGGAATACATGCATTTGGAGCTCTAAATCAAACACTCTTTGTGCTAGCTGCTTGAAGCTTGACTCACTCAATTAGTTCCCGGTGTGCTCTCTGTGATTGGTTCCCTGGTGAAGTGGTCCTAAGTGGAGGCAAGGAACATTGGCTTTCCTAAGAAAGCATTTACAGAGCTTCAACAGAGCTCCAAGTTAACTGGAATCTCTGCAAATATTTACTCACCTGATCTTGATGATACTTGTCAGGAAAGATGAGTTTACCAGTGGCACTTAGCTGCCCAAATTTCGTTCTTCTAGGTTGAAAATTCGTTTGCAGGAACGCTTTTGAATGTTTAGGTTTCACTTCCTTTTCCCTTATAGGGATACATGCATCTGGAATTATACATCAAACACGGTTTATGCTAGCTGCTTGAAACTGAAACTCACTCAACTAGTTCTCAGCGTGATCTCTATGCTTTGTTTTCTGTTGAAGTAACCCTAAGCAGAGGCAAGGGAAAGAAACTTGCATTTGAAAGCCTTGGCAGTGATTCCACAGAACTGTGAGTTTCCTGGATTCTCAGCAAATATTTTTTCACCCTAACTTGTTGTGACTCGACAGCAAAGATAAGTAGACCGGTTGCATTTGGCTGCCCAAATTGAGATCTTCTAGGTTGAATAGTTCGTTTGCAGGAACACTTTGAAATTGGAGGTTTCACTTCATTTTCCCCTATAGGGATACATGCATTTGTAACACTAACTCAAACGCGGTTGGTACTAGCTGCATGAAAGTTGACTCACTCAGTTAGTTCTCAGTGCACTCTCTATGCTTTGTTTCCTGTTGAAGTAGCCCTAAGCAGAGGCAAGGAAAATA
>NW_027287951.1:0-35028 GCF_047511675.1 Marmota flaviventris
TAATTCCAGATGCATGTATCCCTATAAGGGAAAAGGAAGTGAAACCTAAACATTCAAAAGCGTTCCTGCAAACGAACTTTTCAACCCAGAAGAACGAAATTTGGGTAGCTAAGTGCAACTGGTAAACTCGTCTTTCCTGACAAGTATCATCAAGATCAGGTGAGTCAATATTTGCAGAGATTCCAGTTAACTCGGAGCTCTGTTGAAGCTCGGTAAATGCTTTCTTAGGAAAGCGAATGTTCCTTGCCTCCACTTAGGACCACTTCACCAGGGAACCAATCACAGAGAGCACACCGGGAACTAATTGAGTGAGTCAAGCTTCAAGCAGCTAGCACAAAGAGTGTTTGATTTAGCGTTCCAAATGCATGTATTCCTATAGGTTAAAATGAAGAGAAACCCCCCAAATTCAATGTCTTCCTGAAAGCAAATGTTTCAACGTAGAAGAACGAAATTTTGGCAGCCAAATGCAACTGGTATGCTCATCTTTCTTACCTAGTATCAACAAGATCAAGTGAAAAAATATTCGCTGAAATTCCAGTAAACTTGGGAGTTTTGTGGAAGCTCTGCAAACACTTACATAAGAAAGTGTATTTTCCTTGCCTCTGCTGGGGGATACTTCAGCAGGGGACAATGCATAAAGAGCCACTGAGAAGTCATTGAGTGGGCCAAGTTTCAAACAGGTATCACAAACTGTGTTTGATTGAGCATTCCAAATGCATGTATTCCTATAGGGAAAAAAGAAGTTAAACCTGAAAATTCAAAGTGTTCCTGCAAAGGAACTCTTCAACATAAGACGACGAAATTTGGGCTGCCAAGTGCAACTCATCTACTCAGTTTTGCTGCCAAGTATCAACAAGATCGGGTGAAAAAATATTTGCTGAGAGTCCAGTAAACTCTGTTCTGTGGATGCTCTACAAACACTTTCAAATGAAAGTTTATTTTTCTCTGCTCTGCTTCGGTGTACGTAAACCGGTAACAAAGCCTAGAGAGCACAATGAGAATTCATTCAGTGAGTCAATTTTCAAGCAGCTAGCACAAACCGTGTTTGATTTCGATTTCCAAAAGCATGTATCCCTATAGGGGAAAATGTAGTAAAACCTAACTAATCCAAGTCATCCTGCAAAGGAATGATTCAGCCTAGCAGAACAAAATTTGTGCTGCCAAGAGCAACTGGTATACACATTTTTTCTACCAAGTATCAACAAGCTCGGGTGAATAAACATTTGCTGAGATTCCAGTAAACTCAGAGTTCTGTGCAAGCTTTGCAAATGCTTTCAAATGAAAGTGTATGTTCCTTGCCTCCGCTTAGAGCTACTAGCACAGGGAGCAAAGCCTAGAGAGCACACCGAGAACGAATTGAGGGAGTCAAGTTTGAAGAAGCTAGCACAAACCGTGTTGGATATACAGTTCCAAATGCATGTATCCCCATAAGGGAAAAGGAAGTGAAACTTAAAATTCAAAGTGCTCCTGCAAACGAACGCTTCAACCCTGAAGAACGAAATTTGGGCAGCCAAGTGAAACCGGTATACTCATCTTTGCTGCCAAGTATCATCAAGATCGGGTGAAAAAATTTTGCTGAGATTCCAGTCAACTCAGAGTTCTGTGGAAGCTCTGCAAACACTTTCAAATGAAAGTATATTTTCCTTGCCTCTGCTTAGGGCTACTTCAACAGGAGACAAAGCATAGAGAGTGCACTGAGAACTAACTGAGTGAGTCAACTTTCATGCAGCTAGTACCAAGCGCGTTTGAGTTAGAGTCCCAAATGCCTGTATCCCTATAGGGGAAAATGAAGTGAAACCTCCAATTTCAAAGTGTTCCTGCAAACGAACTATTCAACCTAGAACATCTAAATTTGGGCAGCCAAATGCAACCGGTCTACTTATCTTTGCTGTCGAGTCACAACAAGTTAGGGTGAAAAAATATTTGCTGAGAATCCAGGAAACTCACAGTTCTGTGGAATCACTGCAAAGGCTTTCAAATGAACGTTTCTTTCCCTTGCCTCTGCTTAGGGTTACTTCCACAGAAACCAAAGGCATAGAGATCACACTGAGAACTAGTTGAGTGAGTTTCAGTTTCAAGCAGCTAGCATAAACCGTGTTTGATGTATAATTCCAGATGCATGTATCCCTATAAGGGAAAAGGAAGTGAAACCTAAACATTCAAAAGCGTTCCTGCAAACGAACTTTTCAACCCAGAAGAACGAAATTTGGGTAGCTAAGTGCAACTGGTAAACTCGTCTTTCCTGACAAGTATCATCAAGATCAGGTGAGTCAATATTTGCAGAGATTCCAGTTAACTCGGAGCTCTGTTGAAGCTCGGTAAATGCTTTCTTAGGAAAGCGAATGTTCCTTGCCTCCACTTAGGACCACTTCACCAGGGAACCAATCACAGAGAGCACACCGGGAACTAATTGAGTGAGTCAAGCTTCAAGCAGCTAGCACAAAGAGTGTTTGATTTAGCGTTCCAAATGCATGTATTCCTATAGGTTAAAATGAAGAGAAACCCCCCAAATTCAATGTCTTCCTGAAAGCAAATGTTTCAACGTAGAAGAACGAAATTTTGGCAGCCAAATGCAACTGGTATGCTCATCTTTCTTACCTAGTATCAACAAGATCAAGTGAAAAAATATTCGCTGAAATTCCAGTAAACTTGGGAGTTTTGTGGAAGCTCTGCAAACACTTACATAAGAAAGTGTATTTTCCTTGCCTCTGCTGGGGGATACTTCAGCAGGGGACAATGCATAAAGAGCCACTGAGAAGTCATTGAGTGGGCCAAGTTTCAAACAGGTATCACAAACTGTGTTTGATTGAGCATTCCAAATGCATGTATTCCTATAGGGAAAAAAGAAGTTAAACCTGAAAATTCAAAGTGTTCCTGCAAAGGAACTCTTCAACATAAGATGACGAAATTTGGGCTGCCAAGTGCAACTCATCTACTCAGTTTTGCTGCCAAGTATCAACAAGATCGGGTGAAAAAATATTTGCTGAGAGTCCAGTAAACTCTGTTCTGTGGATGCTCTACAAACACTTTCAAATGAAAGTTTATTTTTCTCTGCTCTGCTTCGGTGTACGTAAACCGGTAACAAAGCCTAGAGAGCACAATGAGAATTCATTCAGTGAGTCAATTTTCAAGCAGCTAGCACAAACCGTGTTTGATTTCGATTTCCAAAAGCATGTATCCCTATAGGGGAAAATGTAGTAAAACCTAACTAATCCAAGTCATCCTGCAAAGGAATGATTCAGCCTAGCAGAACAAAATTTGTGCTGCCAAGAGCAACTGGTATACACATTTTTTCTACCAAGTATCAACAAGCTCGGGTGAATAAACATTTGCTGAGATTCCAGTAAACTCAGAGTTCTGTGCAAGCTTTGCAAATGCTTTCAAATGAAAGTGTATGTTCCTTGCCTCCGCTTAGAGCTACTAGCACAGGGAGCAAAGCCTAGAGAGCACACCGAGAACGAATTGAGGGAGTCAAGTTTGAAGAAGCTAGCACAAACCGTGTTGGATATACAGTTCCAAATGCATGTATCCCCATAAGGGAAAAGGAAGTGAAACTTAAAATTCAAAGTGCTCCTGCAAACGAACGCTTCAACCCTGAAGAACGAAATTTGGGCAGCCAAGTGAAACCGGTATACTCATCTTTGCTGCCAAGTATCATCAAGATCGGGTGAAAAAATTTTGCTGAGATTCCAGTCAACTCAGAGTTCTGTGGAAGCTCTGCAAACACTTTCAAATGAAAGTATATTTTCCTTGCCTCTGCTTAGGGCTACTTCAACAGGAGACAAAGCATAGAGAGTGCACTGAGAACTAACTGAGTGAGTCAACTTTCATGCAGCTAGTACCAAGCGCGTTTGAGTTAGAGTCCCAAATGCCTGTATCCCTATAGGGGAAAATGAAGTGAAACCTCCAATTTCAAAGTGTTCCTGCAAACGAACTATTCAACCTAGAACATCTAAATTTGGGCAGCCAAATGCAACCGGTCTACTTATCTTTGCTGTCGAGTCACAACAAGTTAGGGTGAAAAAATATTTGCTGAGAATCCAGGAAACTCACAGTTCTGTGGAATCACTGCAAAGGCTTTCAAATGAACGTTTCTTTCCCTTGCCTCTGCTTAGGGTTACTTCCACAGAAACCAAAGCATAGAGATCACACTGAGAACTAGTTGAGTGAGTTTCAGTTTCAAGCAGCTAGCATAAACCGTGTTTGATGTATAATTCCAGATGCATGTATCCCTATAAGGGAAAAGGAAGTGAAACCTAAACATTCAAAAGCGTTCCTGCAAACGAACTTTTCAACCCAGAAGAACGAAATTTGGGTAGCTAAGTGCAACTGGTAAACTCGTCTTTCCTGACAAGTATCATCAAGATCAGGTGAGTCAATATTTGCAGAGATTCCAGTTAACTCGGAGCTCTGTTGAAGCTCGGTAAATGCTTTCTTAGGAAAGCGAATGTTCCTTGCCTCCACTTAGGACCACTTCACCAGGGAACCAATCACAGAGAGCACACCGGGAACTAATTGAGTGAGTCAAGCTTCAAGCAGCTAGCACAAAGAGTGTTTGATTTAGCGTTCCAAATGCATGTATTCCTATAGGTTAAAATGAAGAGAAACCCCCCAAATTCAATGTCTTCCTGAAAGCAAATGTTTCAACGTAGAAGAACGAAATTTTGGCAGCCAAATGCAACTGGTATGCTCATCTTTCTTACCTAGTATCAACAAGATCAAGTGAAAAAATATTCGCTGAAATTCCAGTAAACTTGGGAGTTTTGTGGAAGCTCTGCAAACACTTACATAAGAAAGTGTATTTTCCTTGCCTCTGCTGGGGGATACTTCAGCAGGGGACAATGCATAAAGAGCCACTGAGAAGTCATTGAGTGGGCCAAGTTTCAAACAGGTATCACAAACTGTGTTTGATTGAGCATTCCAAATGCATGTATTCCTATAGGGAAAAAAGAAGTTAAACCTGAAAATTCAAAGTGTTCCTGCAAAGGAACTCTTCAACATAAGACGACGAAATTTGGGCTGCCAAGTGCAACTCATCTACTCAGTTTTGCTGCCAAGTATCAACAAGATCGGGTGAAAAAATATTTGCTGAGAGTCCAGTAAACTCTGTTCTGTGGATGCTCTACAAACACTTTCAAATGAAAGTTTATTTTTCTCTGCTCTGCTTCGGTGTACGTAAACCGGTAACAAAGCCTAGAGAGCACAATGAGAATTCATTCAGTGAGTCAATTTTCAAGCAGCTAGCACAAACCGTGTTTGATTTCGATTTCCAAAAGCATGTATCCCTATAGGGGAAAATGTAGTAAAACCTAACTAATCCAAGTCATCCTGCAAAGGAATGATTCAGCCTAGCAGAACAAAATTTGTGCTG
Organism: Marmota flaviventris; assembly: GCF_047511675.1. NCBI lineage: Eukaryota > Metazoa > Chordata > Mammalia > Rodentia > Sciuridae > Marmota > Marmota flaviventris. Next base: position 5,372 of record NW_027287951.1, read on the forward strand.
CCAAGAGCAACTGGTATACACATTTTTTCTACCAAGTATCAACAAGCTCGGGTGAATAAACATTTGCTGAGATTCCAGTAAACTCAGAGTTCTGTGCAAGCTTTGCAAATGCTTTCAAATGAAAGTGTATGTTCCTTGCCTCCGCTTAGAGCTACTAGCACAGGGAGCAAAGCCTAGAGAGCACACCGAGAACGAATTGAGGGAGTCAAGTTTGAAGAAGCTAGCACAAACCGTGTTGGATATACAGTTCCAAATGCATGTATCCCCATAAGGGAAAAGGAAGTGAAACTTAAAATTCAAAGTGCTCCTGCAAACGAACGCTTCAACCCTGAAGAACGAAATTTGGGCAGCCAAGTGAAACCGGTATACTCATCTTTGCTGCCAAGTATCATCAAGATCGGGTGAAAAAATTTTGCTGAGATTCCAGTCAACTCAGAGTTCTGTGGAAGCTCTGCAAACACTTTCAAATGAAAGTATATTTTCCTTGCCTCTGCTTAGGGCTACTTCAACAGGAGACAAAGCATAGAGAGTGCACTGAGAACTAACTGAGTGAGTCAACTTTCATGCAGCTAGTACCAAGCGCGTTTGAGTTAGAGTCCCAAATGCCTGTATCCCTATAGGGGAAAATGAAGTGAAACCTCCAATTTCAAAGTGTTCCTGCAAACGAACTATTCAACCTAGAACATCTAAATTTGGGCAGCCAAATGCAACCGGTCTACTTATCTTTGCTGTCGAGTCACAACAAGTTAGGGTGAAAAAATATTTGCTGAGAATCCAGGAAACTCACAGTTCTGTGAAATCACTGCAAAGGCTTTCAAATGAACGTTTCTTTCCCTTGCCTCTGCTTAGGGTTACTTCCACAGAAACCAAAGCATAGAGATCACACTGAGAACTAGTTGAGTGAGTTTCAGTTTCAAGCAGCTAGCATAAACCGTGTTTGATGTATAATTCCAGATGCATGTATCCCTATAAGGGAAAAGGAAGTGAAACCTAAACATTCAAAAGCGTTCCTGCAAACGAACTTTTCAACCCAGAAGAACGAAATTTGGGTAGCTAAGTGCAACTGGTAAACTCGTCTTTCCTGACAAGTATCATCAAGATCAGGTGAGTCAATATTTGCAGAGATTCCAGTTAACTCGGAGCTCTGTTGAAGCTCGGTAAATGCTTTCTTAGGAAAGCGAATGTTCCTTGCCTCCACTTAGGACCACTTCACCAGGGAACCAATCACAGAGAGCACACCGGGAACTAATTGAGTGAGTCAAGCTTCAAGCAGCTAGCACAAAGAGTGTTTGATTTAGCGTTCCAAATGCATGTATTCCTATAGGTTAAAATGAAGAGAAACCCCCCAAATTCAATGTCTTCCTGAAAGCAAATGTTTCAACGTAGAAGAACGAAATTTTGGCAGCCAAATGCAACTGGTATGCTCATCTTTCTTACCTAGTATCAACAAGATCAAGTGAAAAAATATTCGCTGAAATTCCAGTAAACTTGGGAGTTTTGTGGAAGCTCTGCAAACACTTACATAAGAAAGTGTATTTTCCTTGCCTCTGCTGGGGGATACTTCAGCAGGGGACAATGCATAAAGAGCCACTGAGAAGTCATTGAGTGGGCCAAGTTTCAAACAGGTATCACAAACTGTGTTTGATTGAGCATTCCAAATGCATGTATTCCTATAGGGAAAAAAGAAGTTAAACCTGAAAATTCAAAGTGTTCCTGCAAAGGAACTCTTCAACATAAGACGACGAAATTTGGGCTGCCAAGTGCAACTCATCTACTCAGTTTTGCTGCCAAGTATCAACAAGATCGGGTGAAAAAATATTTGCTGAGAGTCCAGTAAACTCTGTTCTGTGGATGCTCTACAAACACTTTCAAATGAAAGTTTATTTTTCTCTGCTCTGCTTCGGTGTACGTAAACCGGTAACAAAGCCTAGAGAGCACAATGAGAATTCATTCAGTGAGTCAATTTTCAAGCAGCTAGCACAAACCGTGTTTGATTTCGATTTCCAAAAGCATGTATCCCTATAGGGGAAAATGTAGTAAAACCTAACTAATCCAAGTCATCCTGCAAAGGAATGATTCAGCCTAGCAGAACAAAATTTGTGCTGCCAAGAGCAACTGGTATACACATTTTTTCTACCAAGTATCAACAAGCTCGGGTGAATAAACATTTGCTGAGATTCCAGTAAACTCAGAGTTCTGTGCAAGCTTTGCAAATGCTTTCAAATGAAAGTGTATGTTCCTTGCCTCCGCTTAGAGCTACTAGCACAGGGAGCAAAGCCTAGAGAGCACACCGAGAACGAATTGAGGGAGTCAAGTTTGAAGAAGCTAGCACAAACCGTGTTGGATATACAGTTCCAAATGCATGTATCCCCATAAGGGAAAAGGAAGTGAAACTTAAAATTCAAAGTGCTCCTGCAAACGAACGCTTCAACCCTGAAGAACGAAATTTGGGCAGCCAAGTGAAACCGGTATACTCATCTTTGCTGCCAAGTATCATCAAGATCGGGTGAAAAAATTTTGCTGAGATTCCAGTCAACTCAGAGTTCTGTGGAAGCTCTGCAAACACTTTCAAATGAAAGTATATTTTCCTTGCCTCTGCTTAGGGCTACTTCAACAGGAGACAAAGCATAGAGAGTGCACTGAGAACTAACTGAGTGAGTCAACTTTCATGCAGCTAGTACCAAGCGCGTTTGAGTTAGAGTCCCAAATGCCTGGATCCCTATAGGGGAAAATGAAGTGAAACCTCCAATTTCAAAGTGTTCCTGCAAACGAACTATTCAACCTAGAACATCTAAATTTGGGCAGCCAAATGCAACCGGTCTACTTATCTTTGCTGTCGAGTCACAACAAGTTAGGGTGAAAAAATATTTGCTGAGAATCCAGGAAACTCACAGTTCTGTGGAATCACTGCAAAGGCTTTCAAATGAACGTTTCTTTCCCTTGCCTCTGCTTAGGGTTACTTCCACAGAAACCAAAGCATAGAGATCACACTGAGAACTAGTTGAGTGAGTTTCAGTTTCAAGCAGCTAGCATAAACCGTGTTTGATGTATAATTCCAGATGCATGTATCCCTATAAGGGAAAAGGAAGTGAAACCTAAACATTCAAAAGCGTTCCTGCAAACGAACTTTTCAACCCAGAAGAACGAAATTTGGGTAGCTAAGTGCAACTGGTAAACTCGTCTTTCCTGACAAGTATCATCAAGATCAGGTGAGTCAATATTTGCAGAGATTCCAGTTAACTCGGAGCTCTGTTGAAGCTCGGTAAATGCTTTCTTAGGAAAGCGAATGTTCCTTGCCTCCACTTAGGACCACTTCACCAGGGAACCAATCACAGAGAGCACACCGGGAACTAATTGAGTGAGTCAAGCTTCAAGCAGCTAGCACAAAGAGTGTTTGATTTAGCGTTCCAAATGCATGTATTCCTATAGGTTAAAATGAAGAGAAACCCCCCAAATTCAATGTCTTCCTGAAAGCAAATGTTTCAACGTAGAAGAACGAAATTTTGGCAGCCAAATGCAACTGGTATGCTCATCTTTCTTACCTAGTATCAACAAGATCAAGTGAAAAAATATTCGCTGAAATTCCAGTAAACTTGGGAGTTTTGTGGAAGCTCTGCAAACACTTACATAAGAAAGTGTATTTTCCTTGCCTCTGCTGGGGGATACTTCAGCAGGGGACAATGCATAAAGAGCCACTGAGAAGTCATTGAGTGGGCCAAGTTTCAAACAGGTATCACAAACTGTGTTTGATTGAGCATTCCAAATGCATGTATTCCTATAGGGAAAAAAGAAGTTAAACCTGAAAATTCAAAGTGTTCCTGCAAAGGAACTCTTCAACATAAGACGACGAAATTTGGGCTGCCAAGTGCAACTCATCTACTCAGTTTTGCTGCCAAGTATCAACAAGATCGGGTGAAAAAATATTTGCTGAGAGTCCAGTAAACTCTGTTCTGTGGATGCTCTACAAACACTTTCAAATGAAAGTTTATTTTTCTCTGCTCTGCTTCGGTGTACGTAAACCGGTAACAAAGCCTAGAGAGCACAATGAGAATTCATTCAGTGAGTCAATTTTCAAGCAGCTAGCACAAACCGTGTTTGATTTCGATTTCCAAAAGCATGTATCCCTATAGGGGAAAATGTAGTAAAACCTAACTAATCCAAGTCATCCTGCAAAGGAATGATTCAGCCTAGCAGAACAAAATTTGTGCTGCCAAGAGCAACTGGTATACACATTTTTTCTACCAAGTATCAACAAGCTCGGGTGAATAAACATTTGCTGAGATTCCAGTAAACTCAGAGTTCTGTGCAAGCTTTGCAAATGCTTTCAAATGAAAGTGTATGTTCCTTGCCTCCGCTTAGAGCTACTACCACAGGGAGCAAAGCCTAGAGAGCACACCGAGAACGAATTGAGGGAGTCAAGTTTGAAGAAGCTAGCACAAACCGTGTTGGATATACAGTTCCAAATGCATGTATCCCCATAAGGGAAAAGGAAGTGAAACTTAAAATTCAAAGTGCTCCTGCAAACGAACGCTTCAACCCTGAAGAACGAAATTTGGGCAGCCAAGTGAAACCGGTATACTCATCTTTGCTGCCAAGTATCATCAAGATCGGGTGAAAAAATTTTGCTGAGATTCCAGTCAACTCAGAGTTCTGTGGAAGCTCTGCAAACACTTTCAAATGAAAGTATCTTTTCCTTGCCTCTGCTTAGGGCTACTTCAACAGGAGACAAAGCATAGAGAGTGCACTGAGAACTAACTGAGTGAGTCAACTTTCATGCAGCTAGTACCAAGCGCGTTTGAGTTAGAGTCCCAAATGCCTGGATCCCTATAGGGGAAAATGAAGTGAAACCTCCAATTTCAAAGTGTTCCTGCAAACGAACTATTCAACCTAGAACATCTAAATTTGGGCAGCCAAATGCAACCGGTCTACTTATCTTTGCTGTCGAGTCACAACAAGTTAGGGTGAAAAAATATTTGCTGAGAATCCAGGAAACTCACAGTTCTGTGGAATCACTGCAAAGGCTTTCAAATGAACGTTTCTTTCCCTTGCCTCTGCTTAGGGTTACTTCCACAGAAAACAAAGCATAGAGATCACACTGAGAACTAGTTGAGTGAGTTTCAGTTTCAAGCAGCTAGCATAAACCGTGTTTGATGTATAATTCCAGATGCATGTATCCCTATAAGGGAAAAGGAAGTGAAACCTAAACATTCAAAAGCGTTCCTGCAAACGAACTTTTCAACCCAGAAGAACGAAATTTGGGTAGCTAAGTGCAACTGGTAAACTCGTCTTTCCTGACAAGTATCATCAAGATCAGGTGAGTCAATATTTGCAGAGATTCCAGTTAACTCGGAGCTCTGTTGAAGCTCGGTAAATGCTTTCTTAGGAAAGCGAATGTTCCTTGCCTCCACTTAGGACCACTTCACCAGGGAACCAATCACAGAGAGCACACCGGGAACTAATTGAGTGAGTCAAGCTTCAAGCAGCTAGCACAAAGAGTGTTTGATTTAGCGTTCCAAATGCATGTATTCCTATAGGTTAAAATGAAGAGAAACCCCCCAAATTCAATGTCTTCCTGAAAGCAAATGTTTCAACGTAGAAGAACGAAATTTTGGCAGCCAAATGCAACTGGTATGCTCATCTTTCTTACCTAGTATCAACAAGATCAAGTGAAAAAATATTCGCTGAAATTCCAGTAAACTTGGGAGTTTTGTGGAAGCTCTGCAAACACTTACATAAGAAAGTGTATTTTCCTTGCCTCTGCTGGGGGATACTTCAGCAGGGGACAATGCATAAAGAGCCACTGAGAAGTCATTGAGTGGGCCAAGTTTCAAACAGGTATCACAAACTGTGTTTGATTGAGCATTCCAAATGCATGTATTCCTATAGGGAAAAAAGAAGTTAAACCTGAAAATTCAAAGTGTTCCTGCAAAGGAACTCTTCAACATAAGACGACGAAATTTGGGCTGCCAAGTGCAACTCATCTACTCAGTTTTGCTGCCAAGTATCAACAAGATCGGGTGAAAAAATATTTGCTGAGAGTCCAGTAAACTCTGTTCTGTGGATGCTCTACAAACACTTTCAAATGAAAGTTTATTTTTCTCTGCTCTGCTTCGGTGTACGTAAACCGGTAACAAAGCACAGAGAGCACAATGAGAATTCATTCAGTGAGTCAATTTTCAAGCAGCTAGCACAAACCGTGTTTGATTTCGATTTCCAAAAGCATGTATCCCTATAGGGGAAAATGTAGTAAAACCTAACTAATCCAAGTCATCCTGCAAAGGAATGATTCAGCCTAGCAGAACAAAATTTGTGCTGCCAAGAGCAACTGGTATACACATTTTTTCTACCAAGTATCAACAAGCTCGGGTGAATAAACATTTGCTGAGATTCCAGTAAACTCAGAGTTCTGTGCAAGCTTTGCAAATGCTTTCAAATGAAAGTGTATGTTCCTTGCCTCCGCTTAGAGCTACTAGCACAGGGAGCAAAGCCTAGAGAGCACACCGAGAACGAATTGAGGGAGTCAAGTTTGAAGAAGCTAGCACAAACCGTGTTGGATATACAGTTCCAAATGCATGTATCCCCATAAGGGAAAAGGAAGTGAAACTTAAAATTCAAAGTGCTCCTGCAAACGAACGCTTCAACCCTGAAGAACGAAATTTGGGCAGCCAAGTGAAACCGGTATACTCATCTTTGCTGCCAAGTATCATCAAGATCGGGTGAAAAAATTTTGCTGAGATTCCAGTCAACTCAGAGTTCTGTGGAAGCTCTGCAAACACTTTCAAATGAAAGTATATTTTCCTTGCCTCTGCTTAGGGCTACTTCAACAGGAGACAAAGCATAGAGAGTGCACTGAGAACTAACTGAGTGAGTCAACTTTCATGCAGCTAGTACAAAGCGCGTTTGAGTTAGAGTCCCAAATGCCTGTATCCCTATAGGGGAAAATGAAGTGAAACCTCCAATTTCAAAGTGTTCCTGCAAACGAACTATTCAACCTAGAACATCTAAATTTGGGCAGCCAAATGCAACCGGTCTACTTATCTTTGCTGTCGAGTCACAACAAGTTAGGGTGAAAAAATATTTGCTGAGAATCCAGGAAACTCACAGTTCTGTGGAATCACTGCAAAGGCTTTCAAATGAACGTTTCTTTCCCTTGCCTCTGCTTAGGGTTACTTCCACAGAAACCAAAGCATAGAGATCACACTGAGAACTAGTTGAGTGAGTTTCAGTTTCAAACAGCTAGCATAAACCGTGTTTGATGTATAATTCCAGATGCATGTATCCCTATAAGGGAAAAGGAAGTGAAACCTAAACATTCAAAAGCGTTCCTGCAAACGAACTTTTCAACCCAGAAGAACGAAATTTGGGTAGCTAAGTGCAACTGGTAAACTCGTCTTTCCTGACAAGTATCATCAAGATCAGGTGAGTCAATATTTGCAGAGATTCCAGTTAACTCGGAGCTCTGTTGAAGCTCGGTAAATGCTTTCTTAGGAAAGCGAATGTTCCTTGCCTCCACTTAGGACCACTTCACCAGGGAACCAATCACAGAGAGCACACCGGGAACTAATTGAGTGAGTCAAGCTTCAAGCAGCTAGCACAAAGAGTGTTTGATTTAGCGTTCCAAATGCATGTATTCCTATAGGTTAAAATGAAGAGAAACCCCCCAAATTCAATGTCTTCCTGAAAGCAAATGTTTCAACGTAGAAGAACGAAATTTTGGCAGCCAAATGCAACTGGTATGCTCATCTTTCTTACCTAGTATCAACAAGATCAAGTGAAAAAATATTCGCTGAAATTCCAGTAAACTTGGGAGTTTTGTGGAAGCTCTGCAAACACTTACATAAGAAAGTGTATTTTCCTTGCCTCTGCTGGGGGATACTTCAGCAGGGGACAATGCATAAAGAGCCACTGAGAAGTCATTGAGTGGGCCAAGTTTCAAACAGGTATCACAAACTGTGTTTGATTGAGCATTCCAAATGCATGTATTCCTATAGGGAAAAAAGAAGTTAAACCTGAAAATTCAAAGTGTTCCTGCAAAGGAACTCTTCAACATAAGACGACGAAATTTGGGCTGCCAAGTGCAACTCATCTACTCAGTTTTGCTGCCAAGTATCAACAAGATCGGGTGAAAAAATATTTGCTGAGAGTCCAGTAAACTCTGTTCTGTGGATGCTCTACAAACACTTTCAAATGAAAGTTTATTTTTCTCTGCTCTGCTTCGGTGTACGTAAACCGGTAACAAAGCACAGAGAGCACAATGAGAATTCATTCAGTGAGTCAATTTTCAAGCAGCTAGCACAAACCGTGTTTGATTTCGATTTCCAAAAGCATGTATCCCTATAGGGGAAAATGTAGTAAAACCTAACTAATCCAAGTCATCCTGCAAAGGAATGATTCAGCCTAGCAGAACAAAATTTGTGCTGCCAAGAGCAACTGGTATACACATTTTTTCTACCAAGTATCAACAAGCTCGGGTGAATAAACATTTGCTGAGATTCCAGTAAACTCAGAGTTCTGTGCAAGCTTTGCAAATGCTTTCAAATGAAAGTGTATGTTCCTTGCCTCCGCTTAGAGCTACTAGCACAGGGAGCAAAGCCTAGAGAGCACACCGAGAACGAATTGAGGGAGTCAAGTTTGAAGAAGCTAGCACAAACCGTGTTGGATATACAGTTCCAAATGCATGTATCCCCATAAGGGAAAAGGAAGTGAAACTTAAAATTCAAAGTGCTCCTGCAAACGAACGCTTCAACCCTGAAGAACGAAATTTGGGCAGCCAAGTGAAACCGGTATACTCATCTTTGCTGCCAAGTATCATCAAGATCGGGTGAAAAAATTTTGCTGAGATTCCAGTCAACTCAGAGTTCTGTGGAAGCTCTGCAAACACTTTCAAATGAAAGTATATTTTCCTTGCCTCTGCTTAGGGCTACTTCAACAGGAGACAAAGCATAGAGAGTGCACTGAGAACTAACTGAGTGAGTCAACTTTCATGCAGCTAGTACCAAGCGCGTTTGAGTTAGAGTCCCAAATGCCTGTATCCCTATAGGGGAAAATGAAGTGAAACCTCCAATTTCAAAGTGTTCCTGCAAACGAACTATTCAACCTAGAACATCTAAATTTGGGCAGCCAAATGCAACCGGTCTACTTATCTTTGCTGTCGAGTCACAACAAGTTAGGGTGAAAAAATATTTGCTGAGAATCCAGGAAACTCACAGTTCTGTGGAATCACTGCAAAGGCTTTCAAATGAACGTTTCTTTCCCTTGCCTCTGCTTAGGGTTACTTCCACAGAAACCAAAGCATAGAGATCACACTGAGAACTAGTTGAGTGAGTTTCAGTTTCAAGCAGCTAGCATAAACCGTGTTTGATGTATAATTCCAGATGCATGTATCCCTATAAGGGAAAAGGAAGTGAAACCTAAACATTCAAAAGCGTTCCTGCAAACGAACTTTTCAACCCAGAAGAACGAAATTTGGGTAGCTAAGTGCAACTGGTAAACTCGTCTTTCCTGACAAGTATCATCAAGATCAGGTGAGTCAATATTTGCAGAGATTCCAGTTAACTCGGAGCTCTGTTGAAGCTCGGTAAATGCTTTCTTAGGAAAGCGAATGTTCCTTGCCTCCACTTAGGACCACTTCACCAGGGAACCAATCACAGAGAGCACACCGGGAACTAATTGAGTGAGTCAAGCTTCAAGCAGCTAGCACAAAGAGTGTTTGATTTAGCGTTCCAAATGCATGTATTCCTATAGGTTAAAATGAAGAGAAACCCCCCAAATTCAATGTCTTCCTGAAAGCAAATGTTTCAACGTAGAAGAACGAAATTTTGGCAGCCAAATGCAACTGGTATGCTCATCTTTCTTACCTAGTATCAACAAGATCAAGTGAAAAAATATTCGCTGAAATTCCAGTAAACTTGGGAGTTTTGTGGAAGCTCTGCAAACACTTACATAAGAAAGTGTATTTTCCTTGCCTCTGCTGGGGGATACTTCAGCAGGGGACAATGCATAAAGAGCCACTGAGAAGTCATTGAGTGGGCCAAGTTTCAAACAGGTATCACAAACTGTGTTTGATTGAGCATTCCAAATGCATGTATTCCTATAGGGAAAAAAGAAGTTAAACCTGAAAATTCAAAGTGTTCCTGCAAAGGAACTCTTCAACATAAGACGACGAAATTTGGGCTGCCAAGTGCAACTCATCTACTCAGTTTTGCTGCCAAGTATCAACAAGATCGGGTGAAAAAATATTTGCTGAGAGTCCAGTAAACTCTGTTCTGTGGATGCTCTACAAACACTTTCAAATGAAAGTTTATTTTTCTCTGCTCTGCTTCGGTGTACGTAAACCGGTAACAAAGCACAGAGAGCACAATGAGAATTCATTCAGTGAGTCAATTTTCAAGCAGCTAGCACAAACCGTGTTTGATTTCGATTTCCAAAAGCATGTATCCCTATAGGGGAAAATGTAGTAAAACCTAACTAATCCAAGTCATCCTGCAAAGGAATGATTCAGCCTAGCAGAACAAAATTTGTGCTGCCAAGAGCAACTGGTATACACATTTTTTCTACCAAGTATCAACAAGCTCGGGTGAATAAACATTTGCTGAGATTCCAGTAAACTCAGAGTTCTGTGCAAGCTTTGCAAATGCTTTCAAATGAAAGTGTATGTTCCTTGCCTCCGCTTAGAGCTACTAGCACAGGGAGCAAAGCCTAGAGAGCACACCGAGAACGAATTGAGGGAGTCAAGTTTGAAGAAGCTAGCACAAACCGTGTTGGATATACAGTTCCAAATGCATGTATCCCCATAAGGGAAAAGGAAGTGAAACTTAAAATTCAAAGTGCTCCTGCAAACGAACGCTTCAACCCTGAAGAACGAAATTTGGGCAGCCAAGTGAAACCGGTATACTCATCTTTGCTGCCAAGTATCATCAAGATCGGGTGAAAAAATTTTGCTGAGATTCCAGTCAACTCAGAGTTCTGTGGAAGCTCTGCAAACACTTTCAAATGAAAGTATATTTTCCTTGCCTCTGCTTAGGGCTACTTCAACAGGAGACAAAGCATAGAGAGTGCACTGAGAACTAACTGAGTGAGTCAACTTTCATGCAGCTAGTACCAAGCGCGTTTGAGTTAGAGTCCCAAATGCCTGTATCCCTATAGGGGAAAATGAAGTGAAACCTCCAATTTCAAAGTGTTCCTGCAAACGAACTATTCAACCTAGAACATCTAAATTTGGGCAGCCAAATGCAACCGGTCTACTTATCTTTGCTGTCGAGTCACAACAAGTTAGGGTGAAAAAATATTTGCTGAGAATCCAGGAAACTCACAGTTCTGTGGAATCACTGCAAAGGCTTTCAAATGAACGTTTCTTTCCCTTGCCTCTGCTTAGGGTTACTTCCACAGAAACCAAAGCATAGAGATCACACTGAGAACTAGTTGAGTGAGTTTCAGTTTCAAGCAGCTAGCATAAACCGTGTTTGATGTATAATTCCAGATGCATGTATCCCTATAAGGGAAAAGGAAGTGAAACCTAAACATTCAAAAGCGTTCCTGCAAACGAACTTTTCAACCCAGAAGAACGAAATTTGGGTAGCTAAGTGCAACTGGTAAACTCGTCTTTCCTGACAAGTATCATCAAGATCAGGTGAGTCAATATTTGCAGAGATTCCAGTTAACTCGGAGCTCTGTTGAAGCTCGGTAAATGCTTTCTTAGGAAAGCGAATGTTCCTTGCCTCCACTTAGGACCACTTCACCAGGGAACCAATCACAGAGAGCACACCGGGAACTAATTGAGTGAGTCAAGCTTCAAGCAGCTAGCACAAAGAGTGTTTGATTTAGCGTTCCAAATGCATGTATTCCTATAGGTTAAAATGAAGAGAAACCCCCCAAATTCAATGTCTTCCTGAAAGCAAATGTTTCAACGTAGAAGAACGAAATTTTGGCAGCCAAATGCAACTGGTATGCTCATCTTTCTTACCTAGTATCAACAAGATCAAGTGAAAAAATATTCGCTGAAATTCCAGTAAACTTGGGAGTTTTGTGGAAGCTCTGCAAACACTTACATAAGAAAGTGTATTTTCCTTGCCTCTGCTGGGGGATACTTCAGCAGGGGACAATGCATAAAGAGCCACTGAGAAGTCATTGAGTGGGCCAAGTTTCAAACAGGTATCACAAACTGTGTTTGATTGAGCATTCCAAATGCATGTATTCCTATAGGGAAAAAAGAAGTTAAACCTGAAAATTCAAAGTGTTCCTGCAAAGGAACTCTTCAACATAAGACGACGAAATTTGGGCTGCCAAGTGCAACTCATCTACTCAGTTTTGCTGCCAAGTATCAACAAGATCGGGTGAAAAAATATTTGCTGAGAGTCCAGTAAACTCTGTTCTGTGGATGCTCTACAAACACTTTCAAATGAAAGTTTATTTTTCTCTGCTCTGCTTCGGTGTACGTAAACCGGTAACAAAGCACAGAGAGCACAATGAGAATTCATTCAGTGAGTCAATTTTCAAGCAGCTAGCACAAACCGTGTTTGATTTCGATTTCCAAAAGCATGTATCCCTATAGGGGAAAATGTAGTAAAACCTAACTAATCCAAGTCATCCTGCAAAGGAATGATTCAGCCTAGCAGAACAAAATTTGTGCTGCCAAGAGCAACTGGTATACACATTTTTTCTACCAAGTATCAACAAGCTCGGGTGAATAAACATTTGCTGAGATTCCAGTAAACTCAGAGTTCTGTGCAAGCTTTGCAAATGCTTTCAAATGAAAGTGTATGTTCCTTGCCTCCGCTTAGAGCTACTAGCACAGGGAGCAAAGCCTAGAGAGCACACCGAGAACGAATTGAGGGAGTCAAGTTTGAAGAAGCTAGCACAAACCGTGTTGGATATACAGTTCCAAATGCATGTATCCCCATAAGGGAAAAGGAAGTGAAACTTAAAATTCAAAGTGCTCCTGCAAACGAACGCTTCAACCCTGAAGAACGAAATTTGGGCAGCCAAGTGAAACCGGTATACTCATCTTTGCTGCCAAGTATCATCAAGATCGGGTGAAAAAATTTTGCTGAGATTCCAGTCAACTCAGAGTTCTGTGGAAGCTCTGCAAACACTTTCAAATGAAAGTATATTTTCCTTGCCTCTGCTTAGGGCTACTTCAACAGGAGACAAAGCATAGAGAGTGCACTGAGAACTAACTGAGTGAGTCAACTTTCATGCAGCTAGTACCAAGCGCGTTTGAGTTAGAGTCCCAAATGCCTGTATCCCTATAGGGGAAAATGAAGTGAAACCTCCAATTTCAAAGTGTTCCTGCAAACGAACTATTCAACCTAGAACATCTAAATTTGGGCAGCCAAATGCAACCGGTCTACTTATCTTTGCTGTCGAGTCACAACAAGTTAGGGTGAAAAAATATTTGCTGAGAATCCAGGAAACTCACAGTTCTGTGGAATCACTGCAAAGGCTTTCAAATGAACGTTTCTTTCCCTTGCCTCTGCTTAGGGTTACTTCCACAGAAACCAAAGCATAGAGATCACACTGAGAACTAGTTGAGTGAGTTTCAGTTTCAAGCAGCTAGCATAAACCGTGTTTGATGTATAATTCCAGATGCATGTATCCCTATAAGGGAAAAGGAAGTGAAACCTAAACATTCAAAAGCGTTCCTGCAAACGAACTTTTCAACCCAGAAGAACGAAATTTGGGTAGCTAAGTGCAACTGGTAAACTCGTCTTTCCTGACAAGTATCATCAAGATCAGGTGAGTCAATATTTGCAGAGATTCCAGTTAACTCGGAGCTCTGTTGAAGCTCGGTAAATGCTTTCTTAGGAAAGCGAATGTTCCTTGCCTCCACTTAGGACCACTTCACCAGGGAACCAATCACAGAGAGCACACCGGGAACTAATTGAGTGAGTCAAGCTTCAAGCAGCTAGCACAAAGAGTGTTTGATTTAGCGTTCCAAATGCATGTATTCCTATAGGTTAAAATGAAGAGAAACCCCCCAAATTCAATGTCTTCCTGAAAGCAAATGTTTCAACGTAGAAGAACGAAATTTTGGCAGCCAAATGCAACTGGTATGCTCATCTTTCTTACCTAGTATCAACAAGATCAAGTGAAAAAATATTCGCTGAAATTCCAGTAAACTTGGGAGTTTTGTGGAAGCTCTGCAAACACTTACATAAGAAAGTGTATTTTCCTTGCCTCTGCTGGGGGATACTTCAGCAGGGGACAATGCATAAAGAGCCACTGAGAAGTCATTGAGTGGGCCAAGTTTCAAACAGGTATCACAAACTGTGTTTGATTGAGCATTCCAAATGCATGTATTCCTATAGGGAAAAAAGAAGTTAAACCTGAAAATTCAAAGTGTTCCTGCAAAGGAACTCTTCAACATAAGACGACGAAATTTGGGCTGCCAAGTGCAACTCATCTACTCAGTTTTGCTGCCAAGTATCAACAAGATCGGGTGAAAAAATATTTGCTGAGAGTCCAGTAAACTCTGTTCTGTGGATGCTCTACAAACACTTTCAAATGAAAGTTTATTTTTCTCTGCTCTGCTTCGGTGTACGTAAACCGGTAACAAAGCACAGAGAGCACAATGAGAATTCATTCAGTGAGTCAATTTTCAAGCAGCTAGCACAAACCGTGTTTGATTTCGATTTCCAAAAGCATGTATCCCTATAGGGGAAAATGTAGTAAAACCTAACTAATCCAAGTCATCCTGCAAAGGAATGATTCAGCCTAGCAGAACAAAATTTGTGCTGCCAAGAGCAACTGGTATACACATTTTTTCTACCAAGTATCAACAAGCTCGGGTGAATAAACATTTGCTGAGATTCCAGTAAACTCAGAGTTCTGTGCAAGCTTTGCAAATGCTTTCAAATGAAAGTGTATGTTCCTTGCCTCCGCTTAGAGCTACTAGCACAGGGAGCAAAGCCTAGAGAGCACACCGAGAACGAATTGAGGGAGTCAAGTTTGAAGAAGCTAGCACAAACCGTGTTGGATATACAGTTCCAAATGCATGTATCCCCATAAGGGAAAAGGAAGTGAAACTTAAAATTCAAAGTGCTCCTGCAAACGAACGCTTCAACCCTGAAGAACGAAATTTGGGCAGCCAAGTGAAACCGGTATACTCATCTTTGCTGCCAAGTATCATCAAGATCGGGTGAAAAAATTTTGCTGAGATTCCAGTCAACTCAGAGTTCTGTGGAAGCTCTGCAAACACTTTCAAATGAAAGTATCTTTTCCTTGCCTCTGCTTAGGGCTACTTCAACAGGAGACAAAGCATAGAGAGTGCACTGAGAACTAACTGAGTGAGTCAACTTTCATGCAGCTAGTACCAAGCGCGTTTGAGTTAGAGTCCCAAATGCCTGTATCCCTATAGGGGAAAATGAAGTGAAACCTCCAATTTCAAAGTGTTCCTGCAAACGAACTATTCAACCTAGAACATCTAAATTTGGGCAGCCAAATGCAACCGGTCTACTTATCTTTGCTGTCGAGTCACAACAAGTTAGGGTGAAAAAATATTTGCTGAGAATCCAGGAAACTCACAGTTCTGTGGAATCACTGCAAAGGCTTTCAAATGAACGTTTCTTTCCCTTGCCTCTGCTTAGGGTTACTTCCACAGAAACCAAAGCATAGAGATCACACTGAGAACTAGTTGAGTGAGTTTCAGTTTCAAGCAGCTAGCATAAACCGTGTTTGATGTATAATTCCAGATGCATGTATCCCTATAAGGGAAAAGGAAGTGAAACCTAAACATTCAAAAGCGTTCCTGCAAACGAACTTTTCAACCCAGAAGAACGAAATTTGGGTAGCTAAGTGCAACTGGTAAACTCGTCTTTCCTGACAAGTATCATCAAGATCAGGTGAGTCAATATTTGCAGAGATTCCAGTTAACTCGGAGCTCTGTTGAAGCTCGGTAAATGCTTTCTTAGGAAAGCGAATGTTCCTTGCCTCCACTTAGGACCACTTCACCAGGGAACCAATCACAGAGAGCACACCGGGAACTAATTGAGTGAGTCAAGCTTCAAGCAGCTAGCACAAAGAGTGTTTGATTTAGCGTTCCAAATGCATGTATTCCTATAGGTTAAAATGAAGAGAAACCCCCCAAATTCAATGTCTTCCTGAAAGCAAATGTTTCAACGTAGAAGAACGAAATTTTGGCAGCCAAATGCAACTGGTATGCTCATCTTTCTTACCTAGTATCAACAAGATCAAGTGAAAAAATATTCGCTGAAATTCCAGTAAACTTGGGAGTTTTGTGGAAGCTCTGCAAACACTTACATAAGAAAGTGTATTTTCCTTGCCTCTGCTGGGGGATACTTCAGCAGGGGACAATGCATAAAGAGCCACTGAGAAGTCATTGAGTGGGCCAAGTTTCAAACAGGTATCACAAACTGTGTTTGATTGAGCATTCCAAATGCATGTATTCCTATAGGGAAAAAAGAAGTTAAACCTGAAAATTCAAAGTGTTCCTGCAAAGGAACTCTTCAACATAAGACGACGAAATTTGGGCTGCCAAGTGCAACTCATCTACTCAGTTTTGCTGCCAAGTATCAACAAGATCGGGTGAAAAAATATTTGCTGAGAGTCCAGTAAACTCTGTTCTGTGGATGCTCTACAAACACTTTCAAATGAAAGTTTATTTTTCTCTGCTCTGCTTCGGTGTACGTAAACCGGTAACAAAGCACAGAGAGCACAATGAGAATTCATTCAGTGAGTCAATTTTCAAGCAGCTAGCACAAACCGTGTTTGATTTCGATTTCCAAAAGCATGTATCCCTATAGGGGAAAATGTAGTAAAACCTAACTAATCCAAGTCATCCTGCAAAGGAATGATTCAGCCTAGCAGAACAAAATTTGTGCTGCCAAGAGCAACTGGTATACACATTTTTTCTACCAAGTATCAACAAGCTCGGGTGAATAAACATTTGCTGAGATTCCAGTAAACTCAGAGTTCTGTGCAAGCTTTGCAAATGCTTTCAAATGAAAGTGTATGTTCCTTGCCTCCGCTTAGAGCTACTAGCACAGGGAGCAAAGCCTAGAGAGCACACCGAGAACGAATTGAGGGAGTCAAGTTTGAAGAAGCTAGCACAAACCGTGTTGGATATACAGTTCCAAATGCATGTATCCCCATAAGGGAAAAGGAAGTGAAACTTAAAATTCAAAGTGCTCCTGCAAACGAACGCTTCAACCCTGAAGAACGAAATTTGGGCAGCCAAGTGAAACCGGTATACTCATCTTTGCTGCCAAGTATCATCAAGATCGGGTGAAAAAATTTTGCTGAGATTCCAGTCAACTCAGAGTTCTGTGGAAGCTCTGCAAACACTTTCAAATGAAAGTATCTTTTCCTTGCCTCTGCTTAGGGCTACTTCAACAGGAGACAAAGCATAGAGAGTGCACTGAGAACTAACTGAGTGAGTCAACTTTCATGCAGCTAGTACCAAGCGCGTTTGAGTTAGAGTCCCAAATGCCTGTATCCCTATAGGGGAAAATGAAGTGAAACCTCCAATTTCAAAGTGTTCCTGCAAACGAACTATTCAACCTAGAACATCTAAATTTGGGCAGCCAAATGCAACCGGTCTACTTATCTTTGCTGTCGAGTCACAACAAGTTAGGGTGAAAAAATATTTGCTGAGAATCCAGGAAACTCACAGTTCTGTGGAATCACTGCAAAGGCTTTCAAATGAACGTTTCTTTCCCTTGCCTCTGCTTAGGGTTACTTCCACAGAAACCAAAGCATAGAGATCACACTGAGAACTAGTTGAGTGAGTTTCAGTTTCAAGCAGCTAGCATAAACCGTGTTTGATGTATAATTCCAGATGCATGTATCCCTATAAGGGAAAAGGAAGTGAAACCTAAACATTCAAAAGCGTTCCTGCAAACGAACTTTTCAACCCAGAAGAACGAAATTTGGGTAGCTAAGTGCAACTGGTAAACTCGTCTTTCCTGACAAGTATCATCAAGATCAGGTGAGTCAATATTTGCAGAGATTCCAGTTAACTCGGAGCTCTGTTGAAGCTCGGTAAATGCTTTCTTAGGAAAGCGAATGTTCCTTGCCTCCACTTAGGACCACTTCACCAGGGAACCAATCACAGAGAGCACACCGGGAACTAATTGAGTGAGTCAAGCTTCAAGCAGCTAGCACAAAGAGTGTTTGATTTAGCGTTCCAAATGCATGTATTCCTATAGGTTAAAATGAAGAGAAACCCCCCAAATTCAATGTCTTCCTGAAAGCAAATGTTTCAACGTAGAAGAACGAAATTTTGGCAGCCAAATGCAACTGGTATGCTCATCTTTCTTACCTAGTATCAACAAGATCAAGTGAAAAAATATTCGCTGAAATTCCAGTAAACTTGGGAGTTTTGTGGAAGCTCTGCAAACACTTACATAAGAAAGTGTATTTTCCTTGCCTCTGCTGGGGGATACTTCAGCAGGGGACAATGCATAAAGAGCCACTGAGAAGTCATTGAGTGGGCCAAGTTTCAAACAGGTATCACAAACTGTGTTTGATTGAGCATTCCAAATGCATGTATTCCTATAGGGAAAAAAGAAGTTAAACCTGAAAATTCAAAGTGTTCCTGCAAAGGAACTCTTCAACATAAGACGACGAAATTTGGGCTGCCAAGTGCAACTCATCTACTCAGTTTTGCTGCCAAGTATCAACAAGATCGGGTGAAAAAATATTTGCTGAGAGTCCAGTAAACTCTGTTCTGTGGATGCTCTACAAACACTTTCAAATGAAAGTTTATTTTTCTCTGCTCTGCTTCGGTGTACGTAAACCGGTAACAAAGCACAGAGAGCACAATGAGAATTCATTCAGTGAGTCAATTTTCAAGCAGCTAGCACAAACCGTGTTTGATTTCGATTTCCAAAAGCATGTATCCCTATAGGGGAAAATGTAGTAAAACCTAACTAATCCAAGTCATCCTGCAAAGGAATGATTCAGCCTAGCAGAACAAAATTTGTGCTGCCAAGAGCAACTGGTATACACATTTTTTCTACCAAGTATCAACAAGCTCGGGTGAATAAACATTTGCTGAGATTCCAGTAAACTCAGAGTTCTGTGCAAGCTTTGCAAATGCTTTCAAATGAAAGTGTATGTTCCTTGCCTCCGCTTAGAGCTACTAGCACAGGGAGCAAAGCCTAGAGAGCACACCGAGAACGAATTGAGGGAGTCAAGTTTGAAGAAGCTAGCACAAACCGTGTTGGATATACAGTTCCAAATGCATGTATCCCCATAAGGGAAAAGGAAGTGAAACTTAAAATTCAAAGTGCTCCTGCAAACGAACGCTTCAACCCTGAAGAACGAAATTTGGGCAGCCAAGTGAAACCGGTATACTCATCTTTGCTGCCAAGTATCATCAAGATCGGGTGAAAAAATTTTGCTGAGATTCCAGTCAACTCAGAGTTCTGTGGAAGCTCTGCAAACACTTTCAAATGAAAGTATATTTTCCTTGCCTCTGCTTAGGGCTACTTCAACAGGAGACAAAGCATAGAGAGTGCACTGAGAACTAACTGAGTGAGTCAACTTTCATGCAGCTAGTACCAAGCGCGTTTGAGTTAGAGTCCCAAATGCCTGTATCCCTATAGGGGAAAATGAAGTGAAACCTCCAATTTCAAAGTGTTCCTGCAAACGAACTATTCAACCTAGAACATCTAAATTTGGGCAGCCAAATGCAACCGGTCTACTTATCTTTGCTGTCGAGTCACAACAAGTTAGGGTGAAAAAATATTTGCTGAGAATCCAGGAAACTCACAGTTCTGTGGAATCACTGCAAAGGCTTTCAAATGAACGTTTCTTTCCCTTGCCTCTGCTTAGGGTTACTTCCACAGAAACCAAAGCATAGAGATCACACTGAGAACTAGTTGAGTGAGTTTCAGTTTCAAGCAGCTAGCATAAACCGTGTTTGATGTATAATTCCAGATGCATGTATCCCTATAAGGGAAAAGGAAGTGAAACCTAAACATTCAAAAGCGTTCCTGCAAACGAACTTTTCAACCCAGAAGAACGAAATTTGGGTAGCTAAGTGCAACTGGTAAACTCGTCTTTCCTGACAAGTATCATCAAGATCAGGTGAGTCAATATTTGCAGAGATTCCAGTTAACTCGGAGCTCTGTTGAAGCTCGGTAAATGCTTTCTTAGGAAAGCGAATGTTCCTTGCCTCCACTTAGGACCACTTCACCAGGGAACCAATCACAGAGAGCACACCGGGAACTAATTGAGTGAGTCAAGCTTCAAGCAGCTAGCACAAAGAGTGTTTGATTTAGCGTTCCAAATGCATGTATTCCTATAGGTTAAAATGAAGAGAAACCCCCCAAATTCAATGTCTTCCTGAAAGCAAATGTTTCAACGTAGAAGAACGAAATTTTGGCAGCCAAATGCAACTGGTATGCTCATCTTTCTTACCTAGTATCAACAAGATCAAGTGAAAAAATATTCGCTGAAATTCCAGTAAACTTGGGAGTTTTGTGGAAGCTCTGCAAACACTTACATAAGAAAGTGTATTTTCCTTGCCTCTGCTGGGGGATACTTCAGCAGGGGACAATGCATAAAGAGCCACTGAGAAGTCATTGAGTGGGCCAAGTTTCAAACAGGTATCACAAACTGTGTTTGATTGAGCATTCCAAATGCATGTATTCCTATAGGGAAAAAAGAAGTTAAACCTGAAAATTCAAAGTGTTCCTGCAAAGGAACTCTTCAACATAAGACGACGAAATTTGGGCTGCCAAGTGCAACTCATCTACTCAGTTTTGCTGCCAAGTATCAACAAGATCGGGTGAAAAAATATTTGCTGAGAGTCCAGTAAACTCTGTTCTGTGGATGCTCTACAAACACTTTCAAATGAAAGTTTATTTTTCTCTGCTCTGCTTCGGTGTACGTAAACCGGTAACAAAGCACAGAGAGCACAATGAGAATTCATTCAGTGAGTCAATTTTCAAGCAGCTAGCACAAACCGTGTTTGATTTCGATTTCCAAAAGCATGTATCCCTATAGGGGAAAATGTAGTAAAACCTAACTAATCCAAGTCATCCTGCAAAGGAATGATTCAGCCTAGCAGAACAAAATTTGTGCTGCCAAGAGCAACTGGTATACACATTTTTTCTACCAAGTATCAACAAGCTCGGGTGAATAAACATTTGCTGAGATTCCAGTAAACTCAGAGTTCTGTGCAAGCTTTGCAAATGCTTTCAAATGAAAGTGTATGTTCCTTGCCTCCGCTTAGAGCTACTAGCACAGGGAGCAAAGCCTAGAGAGCACACCGAGAACGAATTGAGGGAGTCAAGTTTGAAGAAGCTAGCACAAACCGTGTTGGATATACAGTTCCAAATGCATGTATCCCCATAAGGGAAAAGGAAGTGAAACTTAAAATTCAAAGTGCTCCTGCAAACGAACGCTTCAACCCTGAAGAACGAAATTTGGGCAGCCAAGTGAAACCGGTATACTCATCTTTGCTGCCAAGTATCATCAAGATCGGGTGAAAAAATTTTGCTGAGATTCCAGTCAACTCAGAGTTCTGTGGAAGCTCTGCAAACACTTTCAAATGAAAGTATATTTTCCTTGCCTCTGCTTAGGGCTACTTCAACAGGAGACAAAGCATAGAGAGTGCACTGAGAACTAACTGAGTGAGTCAACTTTCATGCAGCTAGTACCAAGCGCGTTTGAGTTAGAGTCCCAAATGCCTGGATCCCTATAGGGGAAAATGAAGTGAAACCTCCAATTTCAAAGTGTTCCTGCAAACGAACTATTCAACCTAGAACATCTAAATTTGGGCAGCCAAATGCAACCGGTCTACTTATCTTTGCTGTCGAGTCACAACAAGTTAGGGTGAAAAAATATTTGCTGAGAATCCAGGAAACTCACAGTTCTGTGGAATCACTGCAAAGGCTTTCAAATGAACGTTTCTTTCCCTTGCCTCTGCTTAGGGTTACTTCCACAGAAACCAAAGCATAGAGATCACACTGAGAACTAGTTGAGTGAGTTTCAGTTTCAAGCAGCTAGCATAAACCGTGTTTGATGTATAATTCCAGATGCATGTATCCCTATAAGGGAAAAGGAAGTGAAACCTAAACATTCAAAAGCGTTCCTGCAAACGAACTTTTCAACCCAGAAGAACGAAATTTGGGTAGCTAAGTGCAACTGGTAAACTCGTCTTTCCTGACAAGTATCATCAAGATCAGGTGAGTCAATATTTGCAGAGATTCCAGTTAACTCGGAGCTCTGTTGAAGCTCGGTAAATGCTTTCTTAGGAAAGCGAATGTTCCTTGCCTCCACTTAGGACCACTTCACCAGGGAACCAAACACAGAGAGCACACCGGGAACTAATTGAGTGAGTCAAGCTTCAAGCAGCTAGCACAAAGAGTGTTTGATTTAGCGTTCCAAATGCATGTATTCCTATAGGTTAAAATGAAGAGAAACCCCCCAAATTCAATGTCTTCCTGAAAGCAAATGTTTCAACGTAGAAGAACGAAATTTTGGCAGCCAAATGCAACTGGTATGCTCATCTTTCTTACCTAGTATCAACAAGATCAAGTGAAAAAATATTCGCTGAAATTCCAGTAAACTTGGGAGTTTTGTGGAAGCTCTGCAAACACTTACATAAGAAAGTGTATTTTCCTTGCCTCTGCTGGGGGATACTTCAGCAGGGGACAATGCATAAAGAGCCACTGAGAAGTCATTGAGTGGGCCAAGTTTCAAACAGGTATCACAAACTGTGTTTGATTGAGCATTCCAAATGCATGTATTCCTATAGGGAAAAAAGAAGTTAAACCTGAAAATTCAAAGTGTTCCTGCAAAGGAACTCTTCAACATAAGACGACGAAATTTGGGCTGCCAAGTGCAACTCATCTACTCAGTTTTGCTGCCAAGTATCAACAAGATCGGGTGAAAAAATATTTGCTGAGAGTCCAGTAAACTCTGTTCTGTGGATGCTCTACAAACACTTTCAAATGAAAGTTTATTTTTCTCTGCTCTGCTTCGGTGTACGTAAACCGGTAACAAAGCACAGAGAGCACAATGAGAATTCATTCAGTGAGTCAATTTTCAAGCAGCTAGCACAAACCGTGTTTGATTTCGATTTCCAAAAGCATGTATCCCTATAGGGGAAAATGTAGTAAAACCTAACTAATCCAAGTCATCCTGCAAAGGAATGATTCAGCCTAGCAGAACAAAATTTGTGCTGCCAAGAGCAACTGGTATACACATTTTTTCTACCAAGTATCAACAAGCTCGGGTGAATAAACATTTGCTGAGATTCCAGTAAACTCAGAGTTCTGTGCAAGCTTTGCAAATGCTTTCAAATGAAAGTGTATGTTCCTTGCCTCCGCTTAGAGCTACTAGCACAGGGAGCAAAGCCTAGAGAGCACACCGAGAACGAATTGAGGGAGTCAAGTTTGAAGAAGCTAGCACAAACCGTGTTGGATATACAGTTCCAAATGCATGTATCCCCATAAGGGAAAAGGAAGTGAAACTTAAAATTCAAAGTGCTCCTGCAAACGAACGCTTCAACCCTGAAGAACGAAATTTGGGCAGCCAAGTGAAACCGGTATACTCATCTTTGCTGCCAAGTATCATCAAGATCGGGTGAAAAAATTTTGCTGAGATTCCAGTCAACTCAGAGTTCTGTGGAAGCTCTGCAAACACTTTCAAATGAAAGTATCTTTTCCTTGCCTCTGCTTAGGGCTACTTCAACAGGAGACAAAGCATAGAGAGTGCACTGAGAACTAACTGAGTGAGTCAACTTTCATGCAGCTAGTACCAAGCGCGTTTGAGTTAGAGTCCCAAATGCCTGTATCCCTATAGGGGAAAATGAAGTGAAACCTCCAATTTCAAAGTGTTCCTGCAAACGAACTATTCAACCTAGAACATCTAAATTTGGGCAGCCAAATGCAACCGGTCTACTTATCTTTGCTGTCGAGTCACAACAAGTTAGGGTGAAAAAATATTTGCTGAGAATCCAGGAAACTCACAGTTCTGTGGAATCACTGCAAAGGCTTTCAAATGAACGTTTCTTTCCCTTGCCTCTGCTTAGGGTTACTTCCACAGAAAACAAAGCATAGAGATCACACTGAGAACTAGTTGAGTGAGTTTCAGTTTCAAGCAGCTAGCATAAACCGTGTTTGATGTATAATTCCAGATGCATGTATCCCTATAAGGGAAAAGGAAGTGAAACCTAAACATTCAAAAGCGTTCCTGCAAACGAACTTTTCAACCCAGAAGAACGAAATTTGGGTAGCTAAGTGCAACTGGTAAACTCGTCTTTCCTGACAAGTATCATCAAGATCAGGTGAGTCAATATTTGCAGAGATTCCAGTTAACTCGGAGCTCTGTTGAAGCTCGGTAAATGCTTTCTTAGGAAAGCGAATGTTCCTTGCCTCCACTTAGGACCACTTCACCAGGGAACCAATCACAGAGAGCACACCGGGAACTAATTGAGTGAGTCAAGCTTCAAGCAGCTAGCACAAAGAGTGTTTGATTTAGCGTTCCAAATGCATGTATTCCTATAGGTTAAAATGAAGAGAAACCCCCCAAATTCAATGTCTTCCTGAAAGCAAATGTTTCAACGTAGAAGAACGAAATTTTGGCAGCCAAATGCAACTGGTATGCTCATCTTTCTTACCTAGTATCAACAAGATCAAGTGAAAAAATATTCGCTGAAATTCCAGTAAACTTGGGAGTTTTGTGGAAGCTCTGCAAACACTTACATAAGAAAGTGTATTTTCCTTGCCTCTGCTGGGGGATACTTCAGCAGGGGACAATGCATAAAGAGCCACTGAGAAGTCATTGAGTGGGCCAAGTTTCAAACAGGTATCACAAACTGTGTTTGATTGAGCATTCCAAATGCATGTATTCCTATAGGGAAAAAAGAAGTTAAACCTGAAAATTCAAAGTGTTCCTGCAAAGGAACTCTTCAACATAAGACGACGAAATTTGGGCTGCCAAGTGCAACTCATCTACTCAGTTTTGCTGCCAAGTATCAACAAGATCGGGTGAAAAAATATTTGCTGAGAGTCCAGTAAACTCTGTTCTGTGGATGCTCTACAAACACTTTCAAATGAAAGTTTATTTTTCTCTGCTCTGCTTCGGTGTACGTAAACCGGTAACAAAGCACAGAGAGCACAATGAGAATTCATTCAGTGAGTCAATTTTCAAGCAGCTAGCACAAACCGTGTTTGATTTCGATTTCCAAAAGCATGTATCCCTATAGGGGAAAATGTAGTAAAACCTAACTAATCCAAGTCATCCTGCAAAGGAATGATTCAGCCTAGCAGAACAAAATTTGTGCTGCCAAGAGCAACTGGTATACACATTTTTTCTACCAAGTATCAACAAGCTCGGGTGAATAAACATTTGCTGAGATTCCAGTAAACTCAGAGTTCTGTGCAAGCTTTGCAAATGCTTTCAAATGAAAGTGTATGTTCCTTGCCTCCGCTTAGAGCTACTAGCACAGGGAGCAAAGCCTAGAGAGCACACCGAGAACGAATTGAGGGAGTCAAGTTTGAAGAAGCTAGCACAAACCGTGTTGGATATACAGTTCCAAATGCATGTATCCCCATAAGGGAAAAGGAAGTGAAACTTAAAATTCAAAGTGCTCCTGCAAACGAACGCTTCAACCCTGAAGAACGAAATTTGGGCAGCCAAGTGAAACCGGTATACTCATCTTTGCTGCCAAGTATCATCAAGATCGGGTGAAAAAATTTTGCTGAGATTCCAGTCAACTCAGAGTTCTGTGGAAGCTCTGCAAACACTTTCAAATGAAAGTATATTTTCCTTGCCTCTGCTTAGGGCTACTTCAACAGGAGACAAAGCATAGAGAGTGCACTGAGAACTAACTGAGTGAGTCAACTTTCATGCAGCTAGTACCAAGCGCGTTTGAGTTAGAGTCCCAAATGCCTGTATCCCTATAGGGGAAAATGAAGTGAAACCTCCAATTTCAAAGTGTTCCTGCAAACGAACTATTCAACCTAGAACATCTAAATTTGGGCAGCCAAATGCAACCGGTCTACTTATCTTTGCTGTCGAGTCACAACAAGTTAGGGTGAAAAAATATTTGCTGAGAATCCAGGAAACTCACAGTTCTGTGGAATCACTGCAAAGGCTTTCAAATGAACGTTTCTTTCCCTTGCCTCTGCTTAGGGTTACTTCCACAGAAACCAAAGCATAGAGATCACACTGAGAACTAGTTGAGTGAGTTTCAGTTTCAAGCAGCTAGCATAAACCGTGTTTGATGTATAATTCCAGATGCATGTATCCCTATAAGGGAAAAGGAAGTGAAACCTAAACATTCAAAAGCGTTCCTGCAAACGAACTTTTCAACCCAGAAGAACGAAATTTGGGTAGCTAAGTGCAACTGGTAAACTCGTCTTTCCTGACAAGTATCATCAAGATCAGGTGAGTCAATATTTGCAGAGATTCCAGTTAACTCGGAGCTCTGTTGAAGCTCGGTAAATGCTTTCTTAGGAAAGCGAATGTTCCTTGCCTCCACTTAGGACCACTTCACCAGGGAACCAATCACAGAGAGCACACCGGGAACTAATTGAGTGAGTCAAGCTTCAAGCAGCTAGCACAAAGAGTGTTTGATTTAGCGTTCCAAATGCATGTATTCCTATAGGTTAAAATGAAGAGAAACCCCCCAAATTCAATGTCTTCCTGAAAGCAAATGTTTCAACGTAGAAGAACGAAATTTTGGCAGCCAAATGCAACTGGTATGCTCATCTTTCTTACCTAGTATCAACAAGATCAAGTGAAAAAATATTCGCTGAAATTCCAGTAAACTTGGGAGTTTTGTGGAAGCTCTGCAAACACTTACATAAGAAAGTGTATTTTCCTTGCCTCTGCTGGGGGATACTTCAGCAGGGGACAATGCATAAAGAGCCACTGAGAAGTCATTGAGTGGGCCAAGTTTCAAACAGGTATCACAAACTGTGTTTGATTGAGCATTCCAAATGCATGTATTCCTATAGGGAAAAAAGAAGTTAAACCTGAAAATTCAAAGTGTTCCTGCAAAGGAACTCTTCAACATAAGACGACGAAATTTGGGCTGCCAAGTGCAACTCATCTACTCAGTTTTGCTGCCAAGTATCAACAAGATCGGGTGAAAAAATATTTGCTGAGAGTCCAGTAAACTCTGTTCTGTGGATGCTCTACAAACACTTTCAAATGAAAGTTTATTTTTCTCTGCTCTGCTTCGGTGTACGTAAACCGGTAACAAAGCACAGAGAGCACAATGAGAATTCATTCAGTGAGTCAATTTTCAAGCAGCTAGCACAAACCGTGTTTGATTTCGATTTCCAAAAGCATGTATCCCTATAGGGGAAAATGTAGTAAAACCTAACTAATCCAAGTCATCCTGCAAAGGAATGATTCAGCCTAGCAGAACAAAATTTGTGCTGCCAAGAGCAACTGGTATACACATTTTTTCTACCAAGTATCAACAAGCTCGGGTGAATAAACATTTGCTGAGATTCCAGTAAACTCAGAGTTCTGTGCAAGCTTTGCAAATGCTTTCAAATGAAAGTGTATGTTCCTTGCCTCCGCTTAGAGCTACTAGCACAGGGAGCAAAGCCTAGAGAGCACACCGAGAACGAATTGAGGGAGTCAAGTTTGAAGAAGCTAGCACAAACCGTGTTGGATATACAGTTCCAAATGCATGTATCCCCATAAGGGAAAAGGAAGTGAAACTTAAAATTCAAAGTGCTCCTGCAAACGAACGCTTCAACCCTGAAGAACGAAATTTGGGCAGCCAAGTGAAACCGGTATACTCATCTTTGCTGCCAAGTATCATCAAGATCGGGTGAAAAAATTTTGCTGAGATTCCAGTCAACTCAGAGTTCTGTGGAAGCTCTGCAAACACTTTCAAATGAAAGTATATTTTCCTTGCCTCTGCTTAGGGCTACTTCAACAGGAGACAAAGCATAGAGAGTGCACTGAGAACTAACTGAGTGAGTCAACTTTCATGCAGCTAGTACCAAGCGCGTTTGAGTTAGAGTCCCAAATGCCTGTATCCCTATAGGGGAAAATGAAGTGAAACCTCCAATTTCAAAGTGTTCCTGCAAACGAACTATTCAACCTAGAACATCTAAATTTGGGCAGCCAAATGCAACCGGTCTACTTATCTTTGCTGTCGAGTCACAACAAGTTAGGGTGAAAAAATATTTGCTGAGAATCCAGGAAACTCACAGTTCTGTGGAATCACTGCAAAGGCTTTCAAATGAACGTTTCTTTCCCTTGCCTCTGCTTAGGGTTACTTCCACAGAAACCAAAGCATAGAGATCACACTGAGAACTAGTTGAGTGAGTTTCAGTTTCAAGCAGCTAGCATAAACCGTGTTTGATGTATAATTCCAGATGCATGTATCCCTATAAGGGAAAAGGAAGTGAAACCTAAACATTCAAAAGCGTTCCTGCAAACGAACTTTTCAACCCAGAAGAACGAAATTTGGGTAGCTAAGTGCAACTGGTAAACTCGTCTTTCCTGACAAGTATCATCAAGATCAGGTGAGTCAATATTTGCAGAGATTCCAGTTAACTCGGAGCTCTGTTGAAGCTCGGTAAATGCTTTCTTAGGAAAGCGAATGTTCCTTGCCTCCACTTAGGACCACTTCACCAGGGAACCAATCACAGAGAGCACACCGGGAACTAATTGAGTGAGTCAAGCTTCAAGCAGCTAGCACAAAGAGTGTTTGATTTAGCGTTCCAAATGCATGTATTCCTATAGGTTAAAATGAAGAGAAACCCCCCAAATTCAATGTCTTCCTGAAAGCAAATGTTTCAACGTAGAAGAACGAAATTTTGGCAGCCAAATGCAACTGGTATGCTCATCTTTCTTACCTAGTATCAACAAGATCAAGTGAAAAAATATTCGCTGAAATTCCAGTAAACTTGGGAGTTTTGTGGAAGCTCTGCAAACACTTACATAAGAAAGTGTATTTTCCTTGCCTCTGCTGGGGGATACTTCAGCAGGGGACAATGCATAAAGAGCCACTGAGAAGTCATTGAGTGGGCCAAGTTTCAAACAGGTATCACAAACTGTGTTTGATTGAGCATTCCAAATGCATGTATTCCTATAGGGAAAAAAGAAGTTAAACCTGAAAATTCAAAGTGTTCCTGCAAAGGAACTCTTCAACATAAGACGACGAAATTTGGGCTGCCAAGTGCAACTCATCTACTCAGTTTTGCTGCCAAGTATCAACAAGATCGGGTGAAAAAATATTTGCTGAGAGTCCAGTAAACTCTGTTCTGTGGATGCTCTACAAACACTTTCAAATGAAAGTTTATTTTTCTCTGCTCTGCTTCGGTGTACGTAAACCGGTAACAAAGCACAGAGAGCACAATGAGAATTCATTCAGTGAGTCAATTTTCAAGCAGCTAGCACAAACCGTGTTTGATTTCGATTTCCAAAAGCATGTATCCCTATAGGGGAAAATGTAGTAAAACCTAACTAATCCAAGTCATCCTGCAAAGGAATGATTCAGCCTAGCAGAACAAAATTTGTGCTGCCAAGAGCAACTGGTATACACATTTTTTCTACCAAGTATCAACAAGCTCGGGTGAATAAACATTTGCTGAGATTCCAGTAAACTCAGAGTTCTGTGCAAGCTTTGCAAATGCTTTCAAATGAAAGTGTATGTTCCTTGCCTCCGCTTAGAGCTACTAGCACAGGGAGCAAAGCCTAGAGAGCACACC